>NC_051186.1:84213310-84267875 GCF_013339695.2 Rhipicephalus sanguineus
GGATGAACCATCTGTTCCTTGTTTAACTGTCCCTCAATCTCTAACCATTTTCCTTTTTTCTGCCACCCTGCATGTTAATGTAACTAATTGCAACACGCGCCTTCTCCCTTCTTTTACCTTTTCTCTGGTTTTTCGCTATACTGCCTGTCAAAGAGTCCCCCTGGTTGTTTTCCTCATTACAAGCTACCCTGGGCACCGAAGGGCCCGCGTGCCCCCCAAAAAAGCTACTGCGCGTCCCGCAAGTCGCCAACCCACCTCATGACCAAGCCTCCTATCGAAGTGTATTCCGTCTCTTTGAAAACCACCCCACCTGTGCACCTCTCTGTTTATTTCCACTACCTCGATGCCTTTCTCTCGACTCATATGCCATATCTCTTTGTTTGCGTCGACAACCGCTTCAAAATGTACAGCGCCATCTGTCGACAATCCCATAACCTCAATCCGTCATGTTTTGTTGGATGCGAAAACGAAACCAGTCACGTAACTCAGCCTTTCAGGTGCTAGCTGATGGTTTTTTATCTTCGTTCTGCGACGACTTCCCAATGCTTCGTGCGCTGTTTAGGCAACGAAGGAACCCTGAAATTCGCGGCAACAAGGTAACATAATTTTTATCGAATTTATCAGTTCCCTGAACGAAGAAAAATAATGTACCGACGCGAACTTGTTTCGACAACAAGATCAGCACTCTGCTTTGGTTCGGAAATGACTGGCGCGCACAAAAGCGCTCTTCAAACTCAGTTCCTATTTCTCCGTGCAATTTAATGCTCGTCTGCAACATAAGCTAGGCTTGCAGAACAATATATTGCGATATAAGCATTTTAATATAAGCATTTTAAAAGTGACGGCTGATGTCGCACACGCAAGAAAGGGCGTGATTGATCAACGTTAGCTTGTCGGTGTTGCAGGTCGACGAAAGCAATGATTTACGTGTATAAACTTGTGTAGGCAGTGCCACAGAAGCTGCTGCGCGCGTCCGCGGTAACTCAATGCCGTCACATGAGACTCGATCGGCGCAGACTCCAACAGGCATCTCTTTGCGAGCTTTGCAAGGCAGTGTGCGTCGAAGCACATGGCCCGCATTGCGCGTCTGCCCTTCGCTTACACCCGCTTATCCCTCCACTTTAATTTTTGAATGCGAAGCATTTCTTAACGAACCTCAGGCATTTTGAGCATTTCTATCTATCTATCTATCTATCTATCTATCTATCTATCTATCTATCTATCTATCTATCTATCTATCTATCTATCTATCTATCTATCTATCTATCTATCTATCTATCTATCTATCTATCTATCTATCTATCTATCTATCTATCTATCTATCAGGGCTGGGCTAAGATAGTTTGAAACTGTATAGCGATACGATACAAGATGCTCAGGCAAGAAGTATTTGAGATACAGATACAAGATACTGCAACATTGATTGTATCCGATACGATACATTCCAACTGTATCTTAATATACTTCGATACATTCTGAAATTTGTTAATATATATTTATATAACGCAGCATTAAACACCTATGCACATAAATGTTCCCTTGAAAATTTATTAACCGCGACGAATTGTGTTACATTTGAATGAAAACTCGGTTACTATCTCAAAAGCTTCGTACTTCTTGTTCAAGGTATATCTGTTTCATTCCCAGACAACTTATTGGCGTTGTTTTAGCTGCTTAACATGACAGCTCTTAATAGATTTCGCTGATAGCGGTTCTCGCTTTTAGCTTTTGTAATTGATGGGAGGGAGCTAGTCGCTGCTCTGCTTGCCGACCTGCTCTGCTTGCTACCTTGCTGGTAAACATATTACGGTTTTAGCAATGACGGATCACCGGACGGGTGTACGTGACCAAGAACATGGGCAGCCCAGTAACGTTTCAGACGTATTGTACAGTTGCGTAACGCGCTGCAGGACACCACCGCTATTCACATTATTGACACTTATAGATCCGATTACCTGGTAAAAGAATTCAGGGAAGCCTAAACAACGAAAACAAATATATCTAAGTAAAATCGAAAAGCTGTTCCGTATCAAACACAGCAAATAAGTATAGAAACACGATACCGGAGGCACCGCCAAGAGTTAATAATAATGGTTGCTTTTTACGTCGAAAAACCACGATATAATTATGAAAGACGCTGTATGGACGGCTTCGGAAATTTTGACCACGTGGGGTTCTAAAACCTACATCTAAGCACACGGGCCCTTACCATTTTCCCTCCATCGAAATCCGGCTACCGTGACCTTCGGGCCAGCAGTCAAGCGCCATGAGCACTGGACCAGCGCGGCGGGTAACCCCTAATAGATACGAAAATTTAAATCAGTGACTATGGAAAATGGCGTAGAACGACTCTTTGGGACGCTCATGAGAAAAACGGAGCATTTGGTATAACAGTGTTTCTCGAACACCTTTGCAAACGTATTTAATATGGCGCGTTATAATTTACATCATTGTAATGCAAACTCAATTGTGCTAATTTAATCAGCAGTAAGCAGAATTATGGTTGCTGTATACTCCGGGCGCGCCCGGATTATTATATATTTGTTCTCAGCATCACCTTTACGTAACAGTAAATTCAAGTGCAATGTAAGTATGAAAACTTATATTTCACCTGAAGAAGAACAGCAGCAGAAATGATGCAGACAGTTAAAACTAGGGGAATAAAGCAGAGAGCTTACATTGGCAGAAGGTTAAAAGCATATTGCAGTAAGGAGACCGGCAGAATAAAAACAATATAGAGACATAGGTAATCTATGGGATGGAAAAGAAGGACAGCTAAGAAATAACTTCTGCTAACACTCAAATTATGATTTTAAAAACTCCTTGAATAAAAGAAAAACAGACGTACGCCAAGATAGCGTATGTTAGGTGAATGCTTGTTCTGTTAAATCCAGCATCAGTACCGTTGGCGGTATAGCTGTTAGAATCTTATTTGCATATAAGTATATCTCATTGCATGTATTGCAAACCTACATTCATGAGATCTTTCAAATCGCCGAAGTGTGAAAGCCACGAGAGGCAAAGCGACCCGCCATTCTTGCATTCCTCAGAATTCGTAACGAAGCACCACACAAGAGAATCTTCGATAATGACTTTACAGCGGCATCAACATGTGTGCGAAAGACGCCGCACGCATTGTAGTATGCGGCCCAGGCGAGTAGCTAAGTGCCAAGTGTCATGGCACTGACAAAACTAAAAAAAATCGATTAAACGAAAATTCGCTGGGCGCAGACGTTCGCGAACTGGTCTGTCGAGACGACGCGAGCGCCACCTCGTAACTCTGCTCCACCAATATATAGGGACGCTCGGAGCTTATCGCCTATCCTCGCCGGAAACTCTTGCGGAAAGATAAAATAATGTCACTGGCTTTAGTTTTATTCCAGTGACTTAGTGGCAGCAGTAGAGCACTGCATGGGCTCGGGCCTACCCGGAAACCCGGGCCCGGCCCGGCCCGTGGGCCGGGCCGGGCCGGGTAAAGTGGTTCTCACGGCGGCCCGGGCCGGGCTCGGGCCTGAAGCTCCGGGCTTAGGGCCGGGCCCGGGTTTGAGGTGGCGGGCTCGGGTCGGGCCGGGCTTGGACTTTGCTGGGTTCTTAAATGGACACCATTGTGAAGCACTGAATCGGTTTAGACTGGTAAAGTGAAGTCTAAGAACTCGAATGTCATTCATTTCACCATCGTAAGTTTATTATCAGACGAGGAAATCACGGTCAAAATTCCATTTTTTTAAATTTCGCGCCGAAATCTCCGAGTGTGACGCCACGGATTTCAAACTGTATTTGTTATTTGGGGACATTGGTTCTATAAATTTTCCTCAAACTTAGTATGCTAAGTCTGTGGCCCCCTCAGATGTCAATGTACTTCATTTTTAGTGATTAGGAACTACGTAGGACCCCTTAGACGCCGTCAGAATCTAAGATGTCACGGTGTCTGCTGCGCGAACTTAAAGAGGGCGTCGCCACCCGCATTTATCTTTTTGCGCGTATTCTCGCTTACCAAGAGTTTTGTTCCGGCGAGCGTGGCGATTTAGGAAATGCTAAAGAGTAATTTGCTGATAATAGATAAATTGATTTTCTTTCTAGTGCCCCTTCATGTTTGTTCGGCATACGTTGTGCATATATATATATATATATATATATATATATATATATATGTTTCACATTTTGTCTCGAGAAAACACGCTTTTTTTATGTGGGGCAAGCTATTTAGAGCAATTTTATTAGAGACAAGTACTGAACTTCCACCTTTATCCACTGTGCCAGGGGTCTCAAACCCACCTCAGCTAACGGGCCGCATTCACGAAAATTTACTCCTGCAAGGGCCAGGACAGTAACGCAGCTTAAAGTGCGGGTGGGTGGGAGGGGTAGAGGGGTTAGGTCGTTCCAAATGTCAGCTAACGTTGCCATTTAAGAGAAGAGCTTTCCGATATGTCACATATGGGTCGTTTCTGAAGGGTATTTAGCGACAGGATTCCAACAACATATCGATACCTATCTTCAACATGACTAAAATAAGGACGCCGATTTTGAAGTATAGAGTTTTGTTTCACTGTTAGGTATCAACACATGGTGGCCGCAGGGGATGCCTCACGACAAAAAAGCTTTAGATCTGTCATGCCTGTGTAACTTAAGAACCTACTTATAAAGAAAATGAAAAATTGGGTCCCCTGCGCTATACAGGTATAGTGCGAGAGCTACATGGCACTGCCACAACACCGTTGGAATGTGCAGGAATAGCATAGGTTCAAACAGCATAGGGCGTTAGGCAAAATATATTCGCTTGACGAAATATCAGGCTTTAAAAAAGACAGTTACGAATTCCGTGCCCGGTGATGTGCCTTTACCTCAAACTATATGCATCCAATGAGTAAGCGTCGAGAAGCTTATTCGCGCCTTTATTACCAAACTGTAACGAACACCAAAAATATATCGAAATCGCTTCGTCCACCTCCTGCCAATCGTATACCCGCGTAGTCCAGTGATCACCTTCTACCAGTACAACATCGTTAGGAAGGCGTAGAGCATTATGATGCGGAAGAAAAGAGCGCGGTGCAAGCCGTACAAACATACACGGCTGAAAACTGCAAGCAGAAGCCCTCAAATAGGACTTTTACAGGTGATACTGAATAGTGTCACGACTTTCGGAAACGATAGAAATGAAGCGATAAGCTTCACAGCTATGTTAATTCTGCAGAGGTCCACAAAGACATCCTAAATTTGCTCCAGTGGTGGAAGTTAAGGACAACTACTGGCGACGCCTTCACAATTCGCAAGACAGATGTGCGCCCCGGCGGCTAGCGCATGCAGTGCGAGAAACTTTAGCGTGGCAGGATATGTGATACAACGGTAGATGGCGTGCTTAACGCCGGAATCTCTAGATAATTTGATTTTTTTGCACAATAACACGTGAAGAAATAAACTATAAAATATGCCACAAGAGACTGGGGGTGATATAAGTGGTGATATATGAAATAAATCTGATATATGAAAAGAATGCTACCACAAATACTTTTTTTGTCCTTTCGGCTGCCTATACGTATTTCTAAAAGTACACGTGGTGCACACGGTTCGTTATAATTTTTATCTGGGTTAGCGTACATACAGCAAGGTAATAAACTTGACTTTCTTCCTCAATCTTGCTGTGGCAAGGTTACTACCATGCTGAAGACATGTGTTACATATCCAGGAGGGTGCATGATTGGCTTTGTCGTTAATTCGTGTTCTAAGTTTCAGTAAAGAGCGCAATGAGAACGTTGTGTTTTCTCTCTCATCTGTTTTTATTGCACTTACTATCGAAACTGAATTCATGCTGCAAATCACTTTCCTTGCTGCAATATCTGCTACAAAACGCTCTTGATGATCCCCATTGCATTAGAAAAAAAAAGAAACAAAGTTATAGTATATGTGATGGTGTAATGTGGGCCCAGGATCCGAAATAATTCAACCGGCAGTCAGGTGATTCTGTACACACAACACAGACTTTAACACAACCGATAACTGACGATTTACACACAACACACTACAGCATTCCTTATGTACATTCTAAACGTCCTACGCGCCTCGGCACACAAACTGTCCTACTCGCCGTTATGCCTGTTGCCGCTGCGACGAGGTCGGTCGTCACCGGTACGCTGCCTTGACTGTGGCGAGGTGGTGGTGGTGGTGATGGTGGCACTGCAGGCCGGTAGATCACCAGGCCACTGCAGTGCAGGTTAACTGCCCATCGCCAACATGAGCCGCGGCCACCTCGTGACACCACTCGGGCCCCAAGACCTCAGGCCAGGAACAGGCTAGGCTGCCTGCCTCCGTGTCAGCACCGGGCACAGAGCGGGAATCAGGCTCACCAGGTCCACATGGCTGCCGGACGCCTGGTTGAGTGACGCAGCCCGAAGCAAGAAGCCAGGCTCACCAGGTCCGCAAGGCTGCCGGACGCCTGGTTGAGCGATGTCGCGACCCGAACCGCCGACCAGCGGCTGCCGTTCCAACCGTGTCGCGCTCCAACTGCTCGAGCCGCACGCCCCGCTCGCGCTTCCTTTTCCTCGTCTTCTCTTCCAAGGTGTACCGCAGAGCAGAACTGTCGTGCCCTCTTCGCCCCTTCACGGGCCACACAATCCACATCATCACAGTATACCATTGCCGAACAAACGGTCATTGTACCCAATGTTTCCACTCAACTCTTTCCACCGTGAGCCCCTTTTTATACGAAATTACCGTAGGTTTAAGTAGAATTGTTAGCGAAATATTCGCCAGCAAAGCGTAGATATTTGCTACCTAAACACTTTGCTGTAGATTCAATGTTCTGGCAACATCACCTATATTATTGTCTCGGGCCTTTGTCGGGCCTGATCTACCGTCAGGCCGGGCCGGGCCGGGTAGGCGAAATTTTTTCTCGGGTTCGGGCCGGGCTCGGGTCGCGTATTGAATCGCCGGGCCGGGCTCGGGCGGGTAAACTTGAAACGAGTTCCGGGCCCGGGCCGGGGCCGGGCCGAAAATCCCGGCCCGTGCAGTGCTCTAGGCAGCAGTCACAGCTCGAGAAGCTCGAGCTCAGCCAACGTTAATTGCTTCGCACGGTGGTGGTGCCATCGCAGTATCTTGTATCTCAAGATACACGATACATTCTTCAATGTATCCGAAATACAGATACAGACACTTGTTTTGCGAGACGTATCTCGATACAGATACAAGATACACAAAAAGTATCTAAGATAGTATCGAAGATACATGTATCTTCGATACTGCCCAGCACTGCTATCTATCTATCTATCTATCTATCTATCTATCTATCTATCTATCTATCTATCTATCTATCTATCTATCTATCTATCTATCTATCTATCTATCTATCTATCTATCTATCTATCTATCTAGCCTCCTACGATTGGGTGCTCTCGTGATCGCCTCCTTAACTTGATGTAGACCAAAATTAGTATGGGAGGGTTAGATAATTTGACTGTCGGGCCATGACATGAATAACATAAAAATCCTGCCGAGTACGTCGTCAAACCCTTCCCTCCAGACACATGTGGAACATACCCGTATACAACGGGCCATGGTTTACGGGCATGTGCCACAGGGGATCGACAGTTTATATCTATCTAGGAATGGCGAGAACAGACATTGGTAATTTAAATGCGAGAGCGTTAAAAAAACCGACATCGGCCGCCTTGATCCCATGAATGCAAACAATAAAAGCCAGGCTCCCAGCAGGAATCGAACCCAAGCATTCTGCGTGGCAGTCAGCTGTACAAACACGGAGCCACGACAGGTCTAGAAGATGCTTTGGAAAAACACCCTATGCAGGCGTAATATCCTTGCAGCGTCAATTGGGGTTCTGGTGCTGGCTTTCTAATTTTATAACAAAGCAAAAGCACTACATTTGTACTCCTACGTTGGAGGCGTCACCTCAGGTTAGGCTCTGTGGTTTCAGTACTGGCTCCACTTTTATGGCAGTCCAATAAACATTAGATTTGTATTCGTATGATTCAGCAAGCTATGTTCAAATGTTGCTCGACCCCGGAGGAATTCATTAACGAAAGTTACGTGTGATATTCACATCACTGCATCGTAAAGTGCACTTCGTTTCGATAATGCTGACGAATGTGCTCTACGTTAGTGCTGACGTTACGTCACACCATAAGTTACCCTTTAAACTCCAGTGTTGTTGACGTGCCTGGAAAGCCCATGGTGTGCACAACTACTGCACTTACAAAAGCACGTTGATCCATCTCATAACGCTTGGCTCAAAGTCATAAAATACAGCAGAGAAGTACTCGCTGGTTGCTTCACATGAAACCGATTCCCACAACACGTGGGATGTGCCGAATTTTTTTCTTTTGCTCTCTTCGGTAAGCGTGGCTTCAAACGGAGCAGAGTTACGGAGACGTACAGTAGATGGAGTTGTCAGTTCGGTAGATGAAAGCCGTAGAAAATGCTTAAAGGACAGGCAAATACCCGATAGCTGGCGAAAAAGTTGAATGAACATAAACTATAAAGGCAAGGAAGAAAAGCATACCATTCGCTCGTATTTAAAGACCACTAATCGTTACATCGGTACTATAAGGTTGGCAATGCAAGCAGTAAAAATGAAATAGAAACGTGGGCAGAACATAATGATATTTTGGGAGAACTCCAGAATGGAATTCGAGTCGCAAGGCGGTTGGACGATAACCTGTTTGTTCTCACTCAGTGTATAGAAATATCTAAAATAGAAAATAGGCCCTTGTACGTGGCTTTTCTAGACATCACTGGGGCATACGACAACGTTAATCAGGAAATTTTATGGAATATATTGAAAGGAATGGGCACAGGCGACGACTGTATACTGCTTTTGAGGGAGATATAGCGAGAAAATACAGTTTGCATGGAATGGGAAGGTGTTTGTAGGAGAGAGAACGATAGTTAAGTTTGGGTCGATGGAAGTGATACCGATGGTTCAGATGATCGTGGCGACACGTTGAAGGACTGGACAGGCCCGTTGCTCAGCTCCTGGCAAACTTGAGTTTATTTACACATATGTACAGTTGCTTACAAAACAAATGCCGGGGCGGCCACTGAACAGCTCTCGCGACAACAACTGGGCTGGACCCGCACCAAGCGTTCAAGCCCTTAAGAGAAAATCTCTAAGTCCTTCATCCCTGGATCAGAGTCGGCGCCAAGCACTACCTCTGTCCCCTTCGCAATCTCTCCCTCGAGCACCCAGCTCCTCCTCTCCTCTCCTATTTCTTCCTTTAAATCCACCCTGTCTCCTCTGAGACCGCCTTACGGGACCAACCCTTTCCGATACTCCACCAATGAAGCAGAGAACTTTGTTTCTCTCAGAGACGTGTCTCCGCTTCCGCGTTCCCACGCTTTGCTGCCCTCACTATGCGGCAAGCCAACTAAAACGCCATCAATCACATACACAGTCAACGTACACTGAAATGAACCACACCAACGTGCCCAGTTTACTATGCCGTCTCGAACCTTGTCTGCGACAAGATGCCGCCGCCTGTTGCAATTACTGCAAAACCACGTCGGTGCTCCTTCAGTGAGGACCGTCGCGACGGCGACACATTGTTTACGTTGTCAGTCTCCGTGAGATCGCTTCCGCCGTACGGGTGACACCGCCGCGAAAGGAGCGGTCGACAAAAGGTCGCGGGGTTCGGCTACAAAGGCGCAGGTAGAGGCGAACGGCCTAATGACCCTCCGAGCGCCCCTTTTCCGTCACGCGCCGTCTGCGATTAGTCACCGTTGATCCGTACTGGGGAAATCGTCCCCCGAACATAACTCCTTCCAACCCAAGAATGTTGTATGTACGCTTGTTGTACATTCAACTTCAAAATTCCATGCGGGGGGGGGGGGTATTCACATTGGAAGGCACCGACAACGCTTCATCTCACTTAGGCAAGTAAGCAAATAACATCGCACAAAGACAAACACTAAACACGAAACACGTTATAGAAGATTCCCCAACATCACTACCTGTCCAACATCACTGCTGGCCCCTTCCCTATTGTTTGTGGTCAGTCAAACGCATGAAGTCACGCATAATAGCACGAGGGGGGTTACTACACACGACACACACACCGAAATGCACTCAAGCAGGCACACCCGCGCACTGTTTGGAACGTCACTCGCAGGTTGGACCCTGTACTGTACATTCCTCGAAGCACCATGGCAATTAGTCAACATATAGGCACAATGCTCTCGCTGTCTGGCCAATCTAAAAAAAAACAAGAAAAAACTGACAAAGCGCGACAAGGCATCGGCACACTTATTAAGTGATTGGCACTCGATCGGCCACCTTTCTATTCGCGAATTTCTGGCAGGTAAGGCAAGGTTCACAAGACTTTTTAATGTCCGCCGCCATTGTTGGCCAAGAGAATGCACTACGTACGCGTTCTTTCGCTTTCCTTCCTGAAAAATGCCCACCGGAAGGTACATCATGAGCGAGCACCAGCACTTCATTGCGACGTGTTTCAGGTAAGACAAGTTGGTAACACTGCCTCCCGTTCAAGAGTTCCCGGTGGAACAATAACTCACCCTCTGTGAACATTCCGTGTGTACCCTCACGCGCCTGCACCCATGGCAATCGCAGGGAGCTGTCCTCCCGTTGCTCTTTTACGAAGATCTCATTACCCGCCTCATTCGCCGTTACCCGTCCTGTTCGCGACCCCATTGAATCTTGCCGGTGCTCCGGCGTCTCCTGAGCACTCTTTTCATCCTCGTGATCAACTTCCTGAGCGGAATTCCGCTCCGCCCTCACAATATGAATCGCCAGTTCCCGCGAGTTTCTTTGAAGCTGTTCAAGCTTCTTTAGCGTGTCCGGCGTTAAGAGAGCGTCTACTCCTTCCGCGAGTTTCTCAGTAACCGCGCACAGTTCCATCAGCTCCGGAGTAATACCTCCCCCTGGAATGTGCAGTGCCAAAGGGACGTACATCAACTCAGCGGGGACAGCCCGCCCGAATGCCTCTCTCAAGCGCACTTTGCCTACTCCCTGTAGTTTTGCCCCTTCCGGAACTGACGCTTTCCTGATCACTGTTATCTCTGATCCTGAATCTAAGCACGCGTTGAGCTTGCGCCCCGCACTTATCAACTCGATCCATGTTAATCTTGACACACCGGCATAGCACCTTTCGGGGATTAAGCTCTCCACCGCCGGTTCACATGCTACCCTCGCGGCGAGTCTCTCCGGAGGGAAACGGTCTTGTCCCTGTTCCGCGGGTGGAGGTGTCGTTTGCGAGCATTGCCACTGATAGTGCCCGTTCTCGCCGCATGCATAGCATCGGACACCCGTTCTCTCATTTCCCTGCAATGACCTCTCTGTCGTGCGGCGATTGAACACTTCGCCATTCTTCGAACTACCAGTGGCTGTTTTACCTGACTTTCTATTACTCGTGCTCTCGTCATATTTCTGCGCCAGTTTCGCGAGGTCATGAGGTCTAAGCCATTCCGACGTCTCGTGCTGTAGCACATATGTGCGCATGTCTTCGCGCATCAGCTGCTTGACCCGGTCTGAAATTAGCAATGCCCGCAGCTCCTGAACATTACTGACCTCTCTACTGCGGAGATAATAATCGAGCAAAATCTCGAGCCTAGTGACGAACTGTCCCCACGTCTCATCTCCCTTCCGGCAGGCATAGAGGCGGCGCTTGTACTCCTCAGGGGTGAGCTTTAATTCATGCAGGATTAGGTCGCGAACCTCCGGGTACGAAAGTACTCGGTCATCAGCCCGATTTGCCACCAGTGTGCGGCTATTTTCGTTCAAGAACGGCACAATGATAGCGCCTTGTACCTCGTTAGGGATCTTGCAGCTTCTCAGCATATTTTCAGCGCTCCGGAACCACGCCGGCACCAGCTCATCGGAAACCGGCATTGGCGGAAGAACTGCTCGCAACTGATCCGCATACCGCGCCAAACTGCACCTGTCACTCCGCCCCGCTTCATTGCTCGTGTGCGATTGAAGCTTCAATTTTTGCAGCTCGATTTGGAGCTTTAGCGCTTCTATTTCCAGCTCCTTTACACGAACTTGTACGGCTGGATCGGCGCTTTCTACAGCACGCATATCTGCGCTATCAGTATTTACCGATGCCTCATCACGATCTAGCTCGTGGTCCTCACTAGTCCCATCTGCCCTCTGACTTCTGGTCACCCTAGTCGCCATGGTGCTCCCGGAGAAAACAGAACAGGGACCCACCTGTGATTTCTGTCGGTAGCTGCGTCGCCACGCTGGCTCCTCGTCGAGGCCTCAGTCAGCAGATCATGGGAGCCGCTTTCCGATATACTTCGATGTGTTCGCACCGTCCAGTCTCTGCCTTTTTGGTTGGGACGACGGCCGGTCGTGCAATGCCTCTCGCGGTCCTCGTCGCTCCAGCAGTCGCCAGCCGCTCCGGGTGAGGTGCGAATGTCCGGGGAGAGGACGCTGCCGATCTTGACTGCAGCTCAGTTGATTGCCGCACTCGATGTTGTCTCACGTTCAGCCTTCTCGAACTGCATACTTGCATGCACCGTTCCGAGGTAACTTTTTTTTTCGGTTCTCCGCCCCACCTTTCTTTGCTTAGGTTTGTGTGTGTATACACAGGACTGCAGGATGTCTCATTGTCCTCCAGGAAGCCGCCACGTCATCCTGTCGACTGCGCCAGTTAAGTTTGGGTCGATGGAAGTGATCCCGATGGTTCAGATGATCGTGGCGACACGTTGAAGGACTGGACAGGCCCGTTGCTCAGCTCCTGGCAAACTTGAGTTTATTTACACATATGTACAGTTGCTTACAAAACAAATGCCGGGGCGGCCACTGAACAGCTCTCGCGACAACAACTGGGCTGGACCCGCACCAAGCGTTCAAGCCCTTAAGAGAAAATCTCTAAGTCCTTCGTCCCTGGATCAGAGTCGGCGCCAAGCACTACCTCTGTCCCCTTCGCAATCTCTTCCTCGAGCACCCAGCTCCTCCTCTCCTCTCCTATTTCTTCCTTTAAATCCACCCTGTCTCGTCTGAGACCGCCTTACGGGACCAACCCTTTCCGATACTCCACCAATGAAGCAGAGAACTTTGTTTCTCTCAGAGACGTGTCTCCGCTTCCGCGTTCCCACGCTTTGCTGCCCTCACTATGCGGCAAGCCAACTAAAACGCCATCACATACACAGTCAACGTACACTGAAATGAACCACACCAATGTGCCCAGTTTACTATGCCGTCTCGAACCTTGTCTGCGACAAGATGCCGCCGCCTGTTGCAATTACTGCAAAACCACGTCGGTGCTCCTTCAGTGAGGACCGTCGCGACGGCGACACATTGTTTACGTTGTCAGTCTCCGTGAGATCGCTTCCGCCGTACGGGTGACACCGCCGCGAAAGGAGCGGTCGACAAAAGGTCGTGGGGTTCGGCTACAAAGGCGCAGGTAGAGGCGAACGGCCTAATGGCCCTTCCGAGCGCCCCTTTTCCGTCACGCGCCGTCTGCGATTGGTCACCGTTGATCCGTACTGGGGAAATCGTCCCCCGAACATAACTACGATGATATTAGCAAGGGGCTGAGACAGGGATGTCCTTTGTCCCCGCTGTCATTCATTCTGTACACAGTGAATATTGAAAAAGCGATAGAAGGTAGCAACATTGGTTTTAATCTGTCACACAAACAGGGTGCGTGGTGATTGAGCAGGAGGTTCCAGTATCATTTTATGCGGACGATATCGTCTTATTTGCTGACAGTCGAGATGATATACAGCGGCTGGCGGATATATGCGGCAGGGGAGGTGAAGCTCTAGGACTAGGATTTAGTGTAACAAAATGTGGATTGATGGCATTCAATGATCCTCGTGATCAGGCGGTGTCAATACTGGGCCAAGAAATACCGAGCGTGAGCGAATACAAGTGCCTCGGAGTATGGATAAATGAGTGTGACAGGTACATGGAGGTACAGGAAAAAGCCTCGGCCGCAAAAGGAAAGAGGAATGCTGCAATAATGAAGCACAGAGCGTTGTGGGAATACAATAGATACGAGGTGCTTCGAGGTCAGTGGAAAGGTGTAATGGTTCAGGGGCTTACTTTTGGGAACTCAGTGGTGTGCATCAGGGCGGCAGAGGTGCAATCGGGAATGGATATAAATCAAAGGTCTGTGGGACGCCTCGCGTTGGGTGCTCACGGAAAGACGACAAATGAGGCTGTAAAAGGCGATATGAGATGGGCATGTTTAGAGGCGAGGGAAGCTCAGAGCAAAATAAGGTTCGAAGAAAGGCTAAGGAATATGAAGGAGAGTAGATGGGCAGAGAAGGTGTTCCGTTATTTGTATTGAAATAGCGTTGACACACAGTGGAGAAAAACGACTGGGAGGCTCACTAATAAATATACGGCTGGTAGTGTAAGCAATATGTCAACAAAGAGCGTTAAGCGAAAAGTCAGAGAGGCGGAGAGGACTTACTGGACGGCAGCTATGGAGAAAAAACCGGTTTTGAGTAACTACCGAAAGCGCAAGAATGAAATCAGGAGGGAGACATTTTACGATAATTCAAGGGGAAGCGCTTTACTGTTTGAAGCGAGATCGGGTTGCCTTAGAACGCGTAGTTATAAAGCGAGATTCAGTAAAGAAGAAGAACAATGCACATGCTGTGGAGAAGATAGGGAAACGGCAGAGCATGTTCTGATTGAATGTAGACATATCCACCCAGGTGTAGGTTTGGGCACGAGCCTACATGAAGCCTTGGGTTTTAGAGACAACAATGGAAAGCTGAACACACCCGCGATTGAAATAAGAGACGGTTAGAGTATTGGTGGCAGAAAATTAGAGAGAAAGGACAAAAATAACTAGTGGGAAATATAAGGACGTTCTGCCGTAAAGGGCAGAGAACTGGACTAATAATTTCTTTTTTTTTTCTGTAGTAAGACAGATTTAATTGAAGTAGAGACACTAGCCCAACACTAAGAAAAAGAAGAGTAATTTTTTTTTGTCGAGCCTGTGGCACACTTGTCACATAAAGGGGACGCTCATAGCATTCATCGATCCATCCCTCATCGCACTTATCTTTCCTCTGATCGAGGGCCATCGCGCTTCCGTGCATAACCACGGATGCGTGGTTATGCACGCCTCCATGGCATGTGAAAGCAAAGAGCCCAATATTTTAAAAATGATATGTCAGTGAACGCACACGTATAACGTTCAAGAAAACCAGAATGACAATAATAAATCCGCACAATAAATTATGACCACAAAACATTTAGAACAACCATTTCGCAGTAAAAGAATATTACTCGTGCCGCTCTCATTGTATACAGTTGAAACGCGCGATCAGTATTTGTACTCGGTTTGCGGCGCACCGCTCATTGACATGGACATGCCTTGTTTATTTCGAAAAAAGCTACAACACACGCTACAGCGGAGGGTGTAGAGATACTTCTGGCTAAAGAAATGAGCCGAGGAAAGCAGCACAGCGTTGCACAGGTCACGCAGAAACAACGTGGTGTCGTTATCTGACGTGAGTTTCTTACGAGTATATAAAACCACAGCGGGAAGTACAATGGAGATCTATTTGCAGTACAAGGTTATCTTGGAAGTTTGTCTGTTACACGTCCTCTGCAAGGAACACTTTTCTTGAACGCGTACCTCAGATCGGAAGCGCACGCCCCTAGAGAACAGCAGTACGGCTTTTCGAAGCGGTGCCCCTCTTGCAGCTGCAGTCCGGATGAATTTCTAAACGTGCAGAGCTCCGATATACAGTTCTCGTCGATTTGCGGCAGCACAGTGAGGTCCGCTGACCGTTCGGCGCTGGATGACGAAAGAAGCAGCCGTATTTTCTTGATCCGAGAGCTTTGCCAACGACTGCGGCTCAGCCTATCCGTGGCCTCTCCTTATGGAGACGTTAGCAGACGATTCCGCGACGGCGCCCGCCAAAAAATGGCGGACGCGCCCAGTGTTCTTGGAGCACCAAGCATTATGAATATCCCCTATCGTTTCTAGTTTAAAGTATGCTACGCATTACAAAAGACACACACCTTAGTGTGCGTATTCTGTTACACAAACGTAGTGGGTGCACTGATATTTCGAAAGAAATGTCACGCGCACAGACGTTATCTCACGCCACCGGGCTCTTGACATGCTTTTGATGGATTCTGTGTCGTCTACAAGCACGAACCGCAGTACAATGTCTTCCTCATCGGCGAGTTTTGGTGGGGCATCAGTGTCAAGTGGCGCACGACAACGAGGGCGGCCACGCAAGACTGAGGCAGAGAAGGCAGATACCAAAGCTCGGCGTGCTGCGGCTATGCGACCACTTTGTATTTTCTCAATACATTGCAGTAATGCACAATCTGAACTTCTCGAGTAAAAACATGCAATAAGAAGTATCCACTAAGTGGTCGAAGTGCGCACTAGGGGCAGGACATCGCTATCGCGTTCAACTCTTAAACGCGACGCTTAAGCGTACCCCAGTTCTTTTTTCTTAATATTTAGTGGATTGATGGTCAGTAGTAGCGTTTGCTCAAATTCTTTGTCACATACTCGCTAGGAGCTGCGAGCCGCGTTACACCGATCGTCCCGGGAAAACCTCGACCATAAACAGATTCGTTGTTAAAAACGTCGTTGCATTTTGATTCAGACGCTTGGTAAAAACCCCAGCTGGCAAATATTATTCCGGCGCCCACCGCTAGCGTGGGGGGTTAGACTCAGGAATACGCGATTTCATTATTTCAAATCGCAATTTATTTGAAAACTGCAATTTATTTCATTTTGTACACTATACGCGATAGAATACTACAATTGCATTTATGCGATACATCAAATACTCAATACGCTGCTAATAAAATAACATGCGATGCCTCCTTGACCTTCCTTTTTTTTCCCCCTTCTCACATTTTTCTACGGCTCTTTTTGAACACTGTTCATTTCAGCGAAAATGAAAATGCAAGGAAGATACGCCGGTTAAACTCTTGGTTAAACTCTTTGTTTTTCATCAAGCCATTTTCTTTCCCTGTCAAATATATAGGAAAGTAAACGATTGCAGCGGTACGTCGTCAGTATGAGTCGCCGAAACGTCAAAAACGTAACTAACCGCGGGTGTACAGTAAACAGAAGGGAAACAACCAAGTTAACGCGTCGATCGCATTAAGTACACTCTGCCTCACACCGACCTAGCCGATGGTATTTTTTTTTTTCAGAGGCTTTCGCCGAAGGCGAAATTTGGTCAAATAATAGAAAAAAGGACACCCAGGCCGAGCTGTCATGTAATGAAAAGAGAATCAAGGTGAGCAACAAATACGAGATTGTCCTAACGGCCAGAATGAACTTTCCCGCGAGGCACTTCGCTCGTCCCCTTGGCCTCCATTTCCAGAATTGATGACGGCATCGTGAACGGGGCCCGAAGGACCAGCGTGGCCGGGCTGGTTATAAAAGGCGCCTCCTGCCGCTTTCTCCTCTTCCCCGATGTATTCTCTCTTGTTTTGTGTCGTATCCTTGATCACCTTTGTTCCACTGACTTTCTTTACGCGAGCAGATTTTGAAAGAGGAAGCCCGCTACAGCTCTCATTCAGCATCAAATTTCCATACGTTAGAAAACTTTGTAAGGTTTTATCTTTTATGTGAACGAAGGGCAAAAGAAATCCAGACCGTTTATAAAACACGGTCCTCTGAAAAAATACAGCTGCGCGGCAAAAGGTAAACGATTCGGAATAATGCATGTCCTACAACGGTATCGACGAACAGGGTTGCTTCGTTCTTCTATGAAGGTGCAGATATGACGTAGAGGTTATCCAGTTCTTCTTAATCGTACTAACAAGAACAGATTGCATAATATTGTGGCCTATATTTGAAGAGCGTCATAACCGGTGCGTTAAAGGACTGTATAATATAGGTAAATAAATATTTAGACTCGCGCCAAAATAATAAAAATTTTGGTTACTCAACCATTTCATCATTACTGGCCTAAAACGTTTGTTCCTAGGACATTAGGCTTTTGCGAACTATAATTAAAAAGAGTAGAAGTGCGTATAAATGAGGGAGCACTACAAGAGACTTCTGACATAATAGCAACTATCCGATTAATACAATAATATTTGGCGTTTAACGTCCCTAAACGACGATGGCATTATGAGAGACACCGGTGTGAAGGGCTCCGGAAATTTCGACCATCTGATTTTCGTTTGCGTGTACCAAGATCTAAGTGCACGGGCCTCAAGATTTTCCGCCTCTCTAACAACTTTCCGAAACTGTCACACTTCCCAGAAGAATTCTGAAAACACATCGAGGGCGTATTGATATAAAAGGTCCGCCCCGGTGCTACAGTGGCCACACTGCTCGGCGGCTGACCCGAAGGTCTAGGGTTCGATCCAGGCAGCGGCAATCGCATTTCGATGGAGGCGAAATGCTAGAAACCAGTGTAATGCGTGATATCAGTACACGTTCAACAGCACCAATTGGTCGAAATTTCTGGAGCCCTCCACTACAGCGTGTCTCATAATATCGTGGTTTTGGCACGTAAAACCCCAGATATTAAATTATTTATTAATACAAACGATTACATGCCATATCTTCAAATATATTAACTGACTTGTGCTTCATAGTATTTACGCGTATTAGTAGTACAAGTTCTGCGAGACGAAAGAAACCAACGTGCAAACGTGCTTTTGAAGTACACAAAAAAAATTCAGGGGAAAATGCAGGCATTTATTACAGCAAGCCTGAAGAACGCCGTTCCTACAAAAGCGCGGTCGTCTTCGCGGAAAGAACCTCATCGCGTCGGAAGAAGCATTTCGCTGTGACGAGCGAAAATTGAAGACTCTTTTTCGGGGAACGTGGGGAGCGGTTTACTTTCCGACGCTCTTTCGGTCAGTCTCGTCCAAGCGCCAGCAAACTGAATGCCACTTGCGCAATGGCCTCGGTTGCTAACGAAGCTCTTTAGAAAAAAGGGCCATCCTCTTCTTTCTCCCATTCAAAATTCATTTTCCTCCAGCATCTCTCGTCCTGGCACAGCTCTCATCACGAGACACGCAAAAGGCTTGCGGTCTGCGACTCGGTACACAATGTGAGCTAGCAAAACTTGAAGCAAAGATGGCGTCATATCCTCCTTTTTTTTTTTTTTTTTGCTCGGCCATTTCGAAACGGGAAAGAATGCTCTTGAAACCCAATTGCTTTACGCCAAGCCCTATTAGAGGATGTGGTGAAGTTTATTCACGCCCTCGCTGTAAACTTTGCGTAAGAAAACAATACGAGTAAATGTAAATACCAGGAATGTGAGTGGCGGAACGGGCAGAATGGGAATGGCGACAGGCGCCCTCTTGCTTTCTTGGCAAGAACTTCGCTCGCGCCGCATCTTTGTTCATGTCCAGGCATTACGGGGACAACACTGGAACATAGTATGCGTGCCCTCGACATCCCATCATTCAAAAGTTGCGCGAGCGGATCTGGAAGCTCTCCTTACTGGGTAGCTGTAGCGCACCGCTTTGCCAGGCAGTCATGAAACAGCACAACAATTTCATCACAGTTGCATAGCAGCTGCACAGCATTGCTTGTTTTGTTCTCTTCGACTGCTTGCCTTTATTCCTCCGTCACACACGCCTTGAACTTCTGTTTCGCTGTAGTGATGATACGAAATGTATCAGGATAATGTTAGGTTTTGCTCGTGTTTGTGCCTTCTTTTGGTGATATCGGCGACAGAGTATTCCATCTGGTCACGCCCGCCGATTGACGAACAAAGATAATAAAATAACTGTTTAAGTTTTACGTGCCAAAAACACGATATGATTAGGAAGGACCTCATAGTGGAGGGACACAGCAATTTCGACCACCTGGGGTTCTTTACCGTGCATCCAAATCTAAATATACGAGCCTCTAGCACATCGCCTCTATCGAAATGCGACCTTCGCGGCCGGAATTCAATCCCGCGACCTCCGGGTCAGCAGCAAAGATCCACAACCACTACTACCACCAACGCATAGAGAAAGGCGGCATTCCACAGCTAGCAAAGGAGTGTTTTCGAAGGCGTCTCTTTTCCGAAGAACACTTTGGTATTATGAAAACAGAGTTCACCGACTGCTGATTGTTTTTTTTTTTTAAAGATACAGGGCGTAACACATCCCTGCGATCTACGAATGAGAGGCCCTTCAGGCGGAGCAATTGCCGGCTATATGCACGCGAGACTAACCTAAGCCAGTACCATCTTCATAATCATCATTATGACCAACGCCACTACAGTTGCTGGGAAAAAATAGCAGGCATTGAAGTGTGATGCATGCAATGCTCCTTGAGAGATATCAGAAATGAGTCATATATATTCAATTTCTCAGGAGTTAAAGCCAGACTATATGCCCCAAAATGGTGCTTGTGGTGCATAGTCTGTTACCAGGAGAATAGAGGGCTGTGTTGCACCTGGACATCTAAGAAGCTCTGATGGGAGCTCTGGTGGCGTAATGGAAGTTCTGAGGGCACTGGAGGCCACAACAGTTAGGATTTCAATTTCTGTCAAACACGTGCACGACGCGCACTATGTCACACGCTTTTTCTTTAAACAAAAAAAAAAGCAAATCCAGGAGCCAATTTCTTTCTCGTACGCAACCTAATCAAGCCAGCAGATAATTAATTTATGGAAAGCATAGGCGGCATTGTTTATAGCGTTTTTTTTATTATTACCGAAAAACGATGCCCTGTACGCTTTCCTTGGCTTCAGTACCTGTTGGCTTCATTAGGTTCTTCTTTCGTCCTTTTGTCTCTTCAAGCGTGCATCTCGGTAATTTCGGTCGCGTGGTATAATTACCACCGGCATCTCGTTGCGGTGGCCTCGGATCGTTCGTTAACGAACCGTTGTTCGTGTGTCATAACCGGTAGCTGATAGAGGTGCAACGCGAGAAAGATGAGAGGAAAGACACTTGGAGTGAGGGGGAGGGAAATGCAGCGCTGTATTGTACTGCGTACAAAACAAAACGAACGAAAAGAAAGCAATAAAGCGCGTCGCCTGCTGTTCGTAACCGAAGGCGCCCGAAATACAACAACGGTAGCCGCAGTCTTTGTTCTTCCCAACATTGTGACGTAGCTCTCAAATTTTGGCACTGCGCTTGACTGTTGCGTGCCTCGCATAGAAGATTTCAGTGGCGTCTTTCTTTATTTTCTCTTTCGTCTTTCTTTCTTTCTTTCTTTCCTTCTTTCTTTCTTTCTTTCTTTCTTTCTTTCTTTCTTTCCTTCTTTCTTTCTTTCTTTCCTTCTTTCTTTCTTTCTTTCTTTCTTCCTTTCTTTCTTTCTTTCTTTCTTTCTTCAGTGCTCCCTCCTCGCTCTTTTCCTACCCCCATGTCGAAATTGGACCTTCATCCACGTGCCGTGCTCATCAGCGCGACACCTCTGCAGGCAACAACGGTGGTCTTGGCTTCATATCCAGGCAACGTAAAATGACAAGTCAACTCGATAAAAGATCAGATTGCCATATCAGAAACGGCTAATCGCCGACATGCCCATGGTCGAGCGCGCATCAATTATTGAAGAACGGCGCATGCAAATAGGCATGTGACCGACGTACCTTCGAGGGTCACACTTCTGTGCACTAGGGCTGTAGCGCGCGGGTTTACAAACGCTACGACCACTTTCTTGGCATGATTAGAACCGGTTTTCTTGTGGCTTCTTAGTACAGGCTTTTCTTGCAAGGTTGCCTGTCCATTTGCAAAACGGGTGCCGATCAAACGCCTTTATTGATCTGTATAAATCACATGCTACCACCTCCGCGTCCAGGTTACCTTGGATTTTTACATGCGAAGTATCTTAAGGCGGAGCTCAATCCGGTGGTGGTGGTGTGCGGCGTGACCACCCTTACTGCGCATGGGCATACCATCTCCACACACCTCCTCTCCGTTCCCCCTGTCCTCTACCCCTCTCCCCTTCCCCTCTCCTCTCACCCTCTCCCATTTCCCTCTCCACTTTCCCTCTCCACTCACCCTCTCCATACCCCTCTCCACTTCCCCTCTCCCCTCCCCCTTTCCACTCTTCCTCTGAAACGCAGGCTAGACATGCCGAAATTCTCTCCTGCGCAACGCCGCGATGAGCTCGAGCGCATGCGCGTCCCCTCCCCTTCTCTCTCCTCTCCTACACTGCCCCCTCTCGCCCGCCTGTCGAACGCGTTCCCCGCTCGCCCTGTGAGAATTAACGGCCAGGCTAGATGGAAGATACGACGCGCGTAGCGTCCCTCTTCGCGTTCCACGACGCGAGGTCGCTAGCATGCCCAACGAACGCCAACGGAAAGCGATCGTGCAAGTGCTCCGGCTTCGCATCGCCTCATGGTCCCCTTTAGCGGGAGATGGTGTAATTTTTTCAAGAAAATTTCTACGGCTACTCTTAACTTTTTTTTTATGTCAGATTAGCAGGGCTCGCGCCAGGTGAGCTTAAATGAACAAGCCACTCACGAAAGATTATTTCAACGAGCAGATCAAGCTTCGAGACTACGAGACATTGAATGTTACGAGATAGACTAGGTGTATCTGCGTCTTCTATAAATCACAAATGTCTGCATACCTCAGGCATACCTTTGAACTGTAGGTCCCTCTCTCATGTACAGGTGTCCATTTCAAAATTGCGGATAAAAAATTAAGGGAGCATGATGGCAGGTCACGATCAAAGCAACAAGGGAGCCGGCAATATTCAGCACCGCTCCTTTCGCTTTCTTCGACATCCCCCCATTTCTGTCGGAGTCCCTCGTTTCAGTGTTGCCGGGGCTTCTTACTTATTGTCCCCCATTGGTATGCAGGTTGGTATTCGCCTATCTGAAGCTCCTTTTCTCAACACGCGTACCAAAATAGCCGCACGGATGTCTCCTGTTTGCGGGCTCAGTAAGAAACGTTCGTATAGTGAAATGAAAGCTCACTATAGCAAACTCGAGCTTTACTACGAAGCTCGAGTTTGGTAAAAGGTCGCTGCTGACGTGTGGTGGGGGTTCGCAAACTGTGCCCACTTCATTCAGTATTGACTGAAGAAACACTACATTCCATATGTATTCGCGCCCGGTTCGTGTTTTAGGGATTTTATTTTAACGAGAGATCAAAGTCCTGGCTGGAAGGCTGACACACAGTTGCTTGTTTTTTTTGTGTGTACATTACTGCGTGTGAGTGCGGTGTGTTCCTTGATCATAAATTGCACATATCAGGCGTTTCCGTTTGTAGGCACTACATTCCGTCGAAGTCGGTCATAACGAAGGGACGATATATGAAGTCACAACTAGCGTTGCTTTAATTCTACTGTGTGTCTTCGTTCCGTATGCAATAATAATAATAATAATAATAATAATAATAATGCCATTTATTTCTTCATATCAAGCAGTCCATGTGGCTAGGCCTGCCAAAGCGAATTGGTGGCTTGAATGGCAGATCCTGGCAGACAGCAAAACAAACCGAACGCGTTACAAGGTTGTAGTACATGGCATAAGGGCGATGATAGGACAAAAAACAACGTGCACATTACATTAGAAGCAACAGGGCAGACAAGCAATAGTTATTAGCAATATATAACAATTACAGAAATTGAAAGTGAACAAAAACAGAAATAAAGCGAAAGTTTCTTAAAGCAAAGTACCACACTAGATGATTGATCAGCGGCATGCTTGCAAATGAGTGCATATGAAATAACACCACGTATGAGCGTTTGCTAACTGCATAATAATAATAATAATCCCTGAGGTTCTATGCCCCAAAACTACGATATGATTATGAGAGACGCCGTATTGGAGGGCTCCCGGAAGTACGACCACCAGGGGTTCTTTAACGTGTACATATGCCTAAGTCCACGGGTCTCAAACATTTTCACTTACATCGAACTGCGAGTTTGCTAACTTAATCACTAAATGCAACAGAAAATATTTTCATGGGTAACAAGGTACACAAAGATGACTACAAAAACAATGGAGCTCTCACCCCCATTTTATGAATTTAAAATTGGCATTCTGTTAAATTAACAACCGAGCAAAATTTTCACGCGATAGCGTTAAAGAGCTCGTTTTGCAGAAGTTCCGGTTTCAGCGTCGGTGTCGGCGTCGTTGGTTGTCAGCGAAAAATCATCATCTTGTCCATGACCGAAAAATTCATAAAGAGGCAAATAAAAACAAATAATAAAGATATTTGGTTCGACTGAGAATCGTCCCGCCCGTCTGCATGGCAAGCAGGTGTTCTACCACAGAGCCACGATAATGCTTGAAACTGCTTCGGAAAAACTCAATCTATGGATATCGTGTAGTGGAAGGAGACTCCTTAACGCATGTAATATTGTATGGCAGAAGCGTAGAAACGCGCCAGGCGTCGAAAATATCAATTGAGCAAGGAGTGGGTGTTTAAAAGCCCACCCATTACAAAGCGCTCAGACATATTTAATCGCCAATAGCTTCAAAAGCATCAACAAAGTGAGCAGCTACGTAGGTTCGCGTGTTGCCTTACGGACGCGTCCCTGGGCTGATTCGCAAAAGTAATAATTATAGCGTAGTGGGCACTTAACAACTGTAATTGCAGTAGGCATTCTAGGATACTTTGAAACTGCCAATGTTACGCGCGCAGTCGTTCGTTTCCTTATGGCACGGTTGAGGCCTGCACCGAGAACCGAAGCTAGGCTAGCATTCGAGAAGGCGATGCGCACGGGAACCGATTACCCTATCGCGTTTTACTGTCAAGCGTTCTTTAAATTCTATCAGTGCATCGGGTGGAACCAAAAAGCGAAGTGTAACTCTGCTAGTTCTGGAACGAAAGAAGAACAATCAATGTTCGTTAGACACGACCATGAAAGGTCAAAAATAATAAAGTCAAGGAAAACGTAGAGCATGTTATTCGCGATTTTTACTTGAAGAGTGCTAATTATGAAATAAAGGGTAGCCGTCAGTGAGACATATCCCGCAGCTCTTACACTAGGACAAAAAAGCACGTAGTCCACGGTTGTCCTTACTGAAAGCAAGGGCAGGTGCTGTAGTCAAGATTTATGATGTAGAACACGGCCTGTGACACAAACGGAAGCCTTAATTTTTATCATTTGATATCCATGAGTGGCTGGGTGAAAGGTGACGTTCAGGCTCCCCGCCGAAACAATGAGCGCTTTTTATCACGCGGCTTCTGATAAGTACCCTAACTCTTCCGGAAAGCCGGAAGTTCACGTACCTGTTAGCGCGTAAAACGTGCTCTAGTCCTAAGACCATAAATTACGTGCCCTTTTCTTCTGGTTTATTTACTTGAGCCACGTGAAGTGGTGATGAAAGGGAGGAACTCTTCGTAGAGCAAGCGTCTCCAAAATCAACCCGACGTTTTACGACGTTCTCGATACCTTTTCTTCCTTATTTTTTTTATATTCGGCTTCACCGATACGAGTAGAGCCGCTGAGTGGCCTCAGTGTGTTCAAAGCCGAGAAATGACGTTAGTGCTGCTCGATAGAATCTAGACCTTTATAGGCGCCCAGGGACGCCCGTATTTGTGCTGCATCGCAAGTTTTATAATCCCGTTGGTTTTTTTTTCTTGAATGTGTATGATGTGTCAGGCGCTGGCAGGCAGGCTCGATCATGCGTTAAATCTTCTTCGAGTCGAGCTGGTGTAATGAAAATCGGACTAAATGCTGTAGATAAGCTACGCGGTATCACAGCGACAGAAACCATGATCATATATAAATAAGCATTTCCATGTCTATATATAACTTCAGAAAATGCTTACTTCAGGCGCAATAACCACCGTCTCATAATAAGACGAAAAAAAAGTCATTGAACAGGGAATATCGCTGGAGCCAAAGTTTACACAAGTGTATTTGTCTTGTCTTGTCTTGAACTCTTGTCTTCGTTGTAAGTGTTGGGGCTTAACGTCACAAAACAACGATATGACTGTGCGACACGCAGTAATGGAGGGCTCCGGAAATTGAGACCAACTGGGTTTCTTTAACGTGCACCTAAATCTAAGTGCACACGCATCTAGCATTTTCTAACTTGTCTTCGCCAGGCACCAACTTCAATGTCAAGGGTTTTGTGCTTTAACTAAAAATATATGTGGGGTTTAACGTCCCAAAACCACGATATAATTATGAGAGACGCCGTAGTGGAGGGCTCCGGAAATTTCGACCACCTGGGGTTCTTTAACGTGCACCTAAATCTAAGTACACGGGCCTCAAACATTTTCGCCTCCATCGAAAATGCAGCCGCCGCGGCCGGGATTCGATCCCGCGACCTTCGGGTCAGCAGTCGAGCGCCATAACCACTAGACCACCGTGGCGGGGCAAGAGAAGTACTCTTGTCGAAACGTTGGCTCCAGTGACGTTTCACGTTCAAAGACTTTTTTCATAATTTCAAGCCTCCACCTCTAGTCTCACCTCGCAGTAAGGCATACCGTGACTTTTGAAGGATTTAGGCCGCTATTTTCTACCGATGGCTCTTCGATGCGAATGCCGTTTCCTGCTTTTGGCGCTTGGCTGGTGGTCAGCGCTACCGTCCGTCCTCGTTATCAACGAGATGAGCTGGTCTTCAGCGGTGGAGGATAAGACTATTATAAAATCGAGCGTGCCGCAGCGCTACGGAATACCGACCATTGTTTAATTCTTACCACCCGCGCTCCCTTACTGCACGTCCAAATACAGATGTTACCGACGTGTTTGCATTTTATCTGCCCGGAAATGAGTACGTTGAAGCCGGGCAAGCCTAAACCGTCAACTGAGCAGGGCAAAGCAGTAGCGACCGAGTTAACCAATGGTTGTTTCTTTCTAGTGGCAAGAACTGCGGCATATCTCTGGTGTTGCCAGCCATTACGATGTGTTTATTTTTTAAATGCGAATTCAGTCAAAAGAACTGCTTCAGTGTCCCTACCATTTGGTTTATATAGTATTCAGTTATTATTAAGCGGAGGGTTTACAAACTTGAAGGGAGAGACCGGAGGGGAAAATTTCTATAAAACTGACAACATTTGGAGACCAACATAAAATTTTACATTGGCCAATTAACTCCTGAGGAAATTCGCAATGACACTAGAGCAAGGCAAAGATACAAATTGATTTTCTACCGATGCAGTCCCGAGTAAAATTACAAGTTTTACTTCGCTTCCATCTAATTCACCTTAGGTCATCAAGGTGCGGTCTTAAATTGAATGTGTCGCTCGGAAGTCAATTAAATAGTGGAAAAATTATGGTAAGGGTGTCACTCACTTGTAAGGGTGTCACTCCATGTATAATTTGGCACACCATATGATAGATCATGTCTCGCACCAATCCAGTCTGTATAGACGACCCCAAAAGTGGACATCTATGAGAAGAAAACAAATGCTTGGGAAGAGACTGGTTCATATACTATACTGAAAAAGTGAAACAGAGTCTTCCTTGTGCATTTTTTATACTCGGTGATTGAGCTTGTGGCTTTTGAGAAGATTTAGCGAAGAGTAGGGAACAAATATCACACTGAACAAAGCAGCGGCAGGTCAATGCGACACTCGCATGAATCGCAAGCACCGCTTGTAGACCCTCGCGTTACATTTTTGTATTGTTATTGCTCATCTAGTTTTGTTTTTGTTCGATCCCATTCAGTCTGAGCTCACTTTGTCCATTTTCTCTCTTTATGCGACAAGCAACGCAAAGACGATCGCAGAAAACGTGTTCAAACAGAATGCTTCGAGAGACCGCGTTTTATTATGTGTCAGAGATGCGGGAGCCTTTATGATAGCAACTAGACTCGATCACTCGACTGAAACCACTTAGAATAGTCGTAGCCAACGTGCTCCTGACCAAAAGGAAAACGAAAAAGAACAGATGAAAATCATCAGTGGTGAACCCCGCGGGTTTTCTATCTCTAGGAAGTACTGCAACCGAAATACGTAGCAAGGGTACCACTGTCGTAAACAAAAGAATGGGCGGTGTTCTCGAACTGCACGATCAGGAGAGATGAAAATATTGTAAAGACACAGAGAAATAGACACAACGCCTGTTGACTAGGCCAGCTGTTCTATTCTGCTCGCTTCGTCGTTCTCTTTCTTCGCCCAGCCGATCTCGCGCCCGTGCCCGAGCGCGCCGCTGTCTTCTTTACACTCGGCCACGCTGCGAAATTACATGGCGAGCTGCAGAAATGGTTTCGGGTGGACGACATTGGCTGTGCAGCGCTGGTAGTCGCAGGCCCACAGACCCTAGACGCCGAAGTGAAAACGTCTCTGGCGGGCGGTACTGGCTGTGCCTGGGTGGTCGTTCCTTTGCACGCCACGACGTGTCTTTCAGAAATGCCGAAGAGTCAGACGGTCGACTTTGGCTGCCTCGTTGTGGCCGCAGGTCTCGGCCACGCTGCGATTCGGTTTTTGAGATCTGCCAGAAGGGTATCTGGAGGGCGAGACTGGCTGCATTGCGGAGGCTTGTCTCGGCCACGAAGCGATTTTTTGTCGGCCGCTGCCAACCAGACATCCGGCAGCCGACTTCGGCTGTGTCGTGGAGTACGCTGCGGACGCAGCACGCTCGAAGAAGGTTGACCCTTCTTCGGTATAGAAGATGGTACGTCAACGGGCTCTCTAATGAGCGACAGGGCAAGTTTCTTGCGCTTGTCCCCGGGAAACTTGTCGCTCAGCGTGAGTTGATCGGGTGCGCATTCGGTCACCGAATGCCCTTGAAGTAGCAGGAGCGGCTCCAGTGGCTCTGGAAGCACAGTGATGTGTGCCATGGGCTCTTCCGGTACCTTCGCGAAAGGCGGGTCATACACGACAGGTATTGGTACCTGCGCAAGGGTGGTCATTGTCTCTGGTAACGTCGCGGAACTCGAGATCCTTCGTGGGCAACTCCGTGCGCGGCCATCCGACCGATGAGCGTCAGGTCCCCCGTAGACACAGACCACCTTGTGGTGACCCGTACGGCATTCATGTTGTACACTGGCGGTCAGAATGAACTGCCCGTCGTCGTCTGCAGAATCGCACGCCAGGCGGCCGGAAGGGCCGATGCGGGCTCCATCTTCCTGCGGCGCATCGATAACCTCGGCCATACCCCAGCTTGCAGATCCCGACAAAACAGGCAAAACCTCGATAAATGTGTCCTCGGCAGTCATGACTTTCTTGCGCGAAGCACTCGCGACACACTCGGCCACTGACTGCCGTGAAGTCGGTAGATGTGCCTGCGGCGGTCACTGAGGATGCTCTCGCTGCTGGACATCTGTGGCTGGAATTTGGAGCCGAGAAAGTGTTGGGAGTGAAACAGCGGAGCTTTACTCGGCCGCCATCTATAATGAACTGAACTTCACCAGACAAGAGGTAGTCAGCTCCCAAAACCATGTCAGCGTGCAAGTCCTCGAAGACGGGAACGGCGGAAAGAAAACTTGCTCCCGGCTTCGGTTTGTATCTGCAAATCCAGCGCACCGACTGGCAATGCGCTCCCGCCGAGGCCGCGCAGCGGTGCCTCGGACCATGGCTGGAGGGCGACTGGAGCGTGGCGTTGATGCAGTGCAGTACGTGAAGCTCCCGTTTGGACAACAGCAGTAAGCTCACCGATTCCGTCGACGCGGACCTGTACCGTTGGAAGCGGCTGTGTTCGGTATTGGGTGGCGCGACGTAGTGCATGTGGTGGTGGTGCCAGATCGTCGCAGTTTTCATGGGAAATCTGTCCGAAAACAGCGATGAGCCTTGCACTCCATTGCAGCCCGGAGTGCTGCTTGACGCCTTCATATTTATGCCATGCCTCGGCACCACCACGAAGGTGTTCTATAGCCATCAGCCATTTTTGGTTGTCGTGCCAGGCATGGCGAGAGCCAAAAAGAATTGATGGCCTCAATCCACAGGGCAGCGTCATCCTGGAGGCCTCGGAACTCCGGCACTGCCCAAACAGCCGTTGATGAAGCGGTAGATGAGAATACGGAGTTGGTCGATGCCAGGACGTCGAGCTGCTTCGACAGTTGCGTGAGGGCATGCAAGACCTCCGCAACTCCGTCGGGTGAGGCGCCTGATGGGCAGGGAATCACGTCCGCGGAGTATGCGGCAGTCGCAGTACTCACGCCGGCGAGATCCACGGCCAAGTGAGCTTGAACGGCGTCTCTTGGCGGCTCAGATGTTGGTAGAGTCTTCGCTACTCGATCCACGCCTTTGGAAGCGTGAACTACTTTCCCAGAACACAGCGCGTGCTCCAAGAGGTCGTGAACCGGTAGCGAGGCGTCTGTAAACTGACGTAAAGCCGCCGAGAAGGCATGGACGCCGTCCCCAGACGGTGCTTTCAGCGCCGGCAGGTTGACAGGTAATGGGAAGGCATGGACGCCGTCCGGGAACTGCGCTTGTTGCGGCGGCAGGTAGATAGGTTCCATGACGGAGGAAGCGCGGACGGCTTTCCTTGGATGGCCGGTCCGGAACGCCGAAGACGCACGAGCACAAGTGATGTCTGGCTTAAGACTTCGTTTTTGACGACTGCGCCATTGTAAAGGAAAGACACAGAGAAATAGACACAACGCCTGTTGACTAGGCCGGCTGTTCTATTCTGCTCGCTTCGTCGTTCTCTTTCTTTGCCCAGCCGATCCGGCGCCCGTGCCCGAGCGCGCCGCTGTCTTCTTTATAATATTAAAAAAATTCCCCCGCCAAATTGGGAAGGGGCGAATCATGAAGGTAAGGGTGTTTCAGCTCCACTAACGTGAATTATGGGGGAGGGCAAAGCATGTAGTGTGCGCCGGGGTTTCCCACAGCAGTATCGCTGCTAATGGGCAACGAGAGTTGGAAGAAAGAAAAAGAAGAAAAAGAAGAAGGGCCTAACCGAGGTAATTGTTTTGAGAGCGATTTCTTTGATGACGCACTAGGGTACCAAGGCTGAAACCGGGCATGGGTGCTACAGCTCCACTAACGTCGTCGGAAAACTGCGTCGGAATGCAGGTTACCCTAAGGCGCTTCTTCTTCCCTACATGCCCAGTTACAGTTCCCCACGGCGTATAGGGAAGGGACTTTTAGCTCCGCTAACGTCGTCGACTATTTGTTGGGCTCTTTTATTCTTCAGTTTTAGTGGACCGGTGGCGAGCAAGGCACCATCACTTTGAGGATATGTTTCAAGAAGTGGTGTTTCAAACGGATGACTTTACAGTAAAGTTCCACGTTTGTGTTTCTGGTTTTAGAAAAGAACCTTGAGCGCCTTGGTAAATTTCGTCGGGGATTCTGACACCGCTGCTAAGGCAACCATAATGTTTTAGGCAGTATCGACAAACCTTTAACTCAAAATATGCATAGTATGGACCGGTGGCGATTAGTGGAATTTACCCAATTTTTTGTGGCGCATAACCGTTTATGATGGACCGTGACGACGACATGACACGCCGACAAGCCGTGACCCTAAGGTGCTTCGCCCCTAAAACGGCAAAAAACAGCCGTTTACGGGCCTGTGAGGAACAGCAGGCAGAAAATACGAATAGTTGAGAAAAGAGAAAGAGCTGGCGGAATACTAGAAGGATGGGATCAGAAAACTGCGGCGACGCATAAAGACTCTACGCAGCGAGGACATTCAGAAGGAACGTGCGCTGAACACGAAATAGTCGAAGATAAATTTTTTCATAAAATGTAGGTAGCGATAAAATGAAATAGTTGAAGGCACAACTTTCAGTTTAAGTGAGAATCATTACACTAGAGGTAAGAAACCACAAATATTGTCCCCTGTGCTTTCATTGGCTTAACTATCAGTCCGTTTCATTAGCTGTGTATAATACACAAAACGAGCCCCTCGGATAATTCCCCTACTTTCCTACTTTCATAGCGAGGGCTTCCGTCCGTCAGATTTAATGCCTTAGGCAGCATGCGAGGGTTCATTGGTCAGCCACCACCTCGTGCGAAGATCACGTGCTCCTTGAAGCCATCTGGCAAAAAAGAGTTCTCCACACTCGCCGCTTGGGCTACGAGTGGCGCTGGCTAATACTTTGAGGTATTAAGCACACATAAATAGCGCGCAAAGGAGTAGACGAGGAAGCGCCCTCTGTTGTAGCCCAAATGGCACAGCATCGGACGCGTAATTCGAAGGTTGTGGGTTCGGGTCCCTCCGACGGCAAGGGTGATTTTTCGTCCACTTTAGTTCTTTTCAATTTAAGGGATAATCATAACACTACAGCTAAGAAACCACTAATGATATACCCTATGCCTTCCATGGCTTGACTGTCTGTCGGTTTCATTAGCAGTGTATCACACAGAAGACGAGCCTCTCGTACAATTCCCATTCTTTCGAACGTGAAGAAGAGTACTCCAAGAACATACAAGGAAAACAAAGAGATGAAAAAAATCACACCATCTCCGCTAAAGGGGACCATGAGGCGATGCGAAGCAGCGTTTCGGCATGTCGAGCCCGCGTTTCAGAGGGGAAGTGGAGAGGGAGAAAGTGGGAGAGGGTGAAGGGCAGAGGGAAGGGAAAATGGGAAGTGGGAGAGGAGGTTGTGGAGAGTGTTCGCGCTTGCGCAGTAGGGGTGGTCACGCCGCACACCACCACCGCATTGAACTCCGCCATAAGATGCTCCGCATCTAAAAATCATCGGTTGGAGAAGAGCTTCAGTAGAGTAGAGTGGAGTAGACCCTTGAAGCTGTGGCTCATACCCACAATGGGAGATTGGAATGAGTTGGTTTTAAAGGCAAATTTGAAATGGAAGTTCAAACTTTGTTTAATTAATACAGAAGTATAAATGAATTAGAATTAGGATTCTAAAAATAATAATAATAATAATAATAATAATAATAATAATAATATAGAATAGAATTGAGGCAATAAAACGGAGAATTTGGAAAAATCAAATAAAATAGAAATAAAAATTTAGAAAAGTAGATTTTATTACTTCAATCTTTTGAACCTTTAAGAAACTCCTGCTTTGCATCAACAATCTTCCCGTCACTGTGGCCAAGAGAAAAACCCCGAAAGACTGTGCATTTTGTACATTTAATCCTAATCTAAGCAGATGGAAAACGACGCGAGCTTTAGTACAAAAGAGCAGTGGCGATATCACGAAGAAAATCAGAGGGCATGTAGCCTCTAGTAAAGATCGAAAAGGAAAGAACATTCTGACGTGAAATGCTAGGAAAGGAGCGACAGGTGCCAGTGATAAAAGTGTAGTGACGTCCTTTCCGTGCGGGAAATGACGTCATTCAATTCTTGTCGGATTGCAGGAAAAAATAAAAATTTCTTAGAAAAAAATTTGAGGTGACGCTAATTCTTGACTTCATTGTGTAGTAGTGGCACCGCACGTCAGCGTTCGTACGCCCTTGTGTATTCATTGGGTTCACTTTGCGTTTCGTCGCACTGCCGAAGCGGATCTCGGAGGTCACGTATAAATAGCGCATGGTTGAGATCTACTCCACCAGGTGGCGTGACGCAGCTGCTCACAGACAAACCGTGAGTTCTTTGAATGAGCTCGTTCAATCAAGTTTAATTTATTAGCCTGACTGGTAATTGGCACTTATATCATGTAAACTTATGCTCCCCTATTACACATATCTAAGAAAACTATTACGTTTAACCTGAAGCACTGATTTCTTACCAGTTTTATTTCTTAGCACATTTTCTCTTCAATAGCTGTCGTCTCCGAATACGGTTACACACACGGTGATATCGGCCGTCGATCGGTGATTGCTCGGTCGTCGCCACGGAGATATGGACAAATGTGGCATCAAAAAAAATTAGAGGGGCGAAACATGTAGGGAAAGTGTGTTTCAGCTCCACTAACGTGACACCTGTGGAGGGGCGAAGCATGCAATGTGCGCTGGTGTTTCGCACCGAAAAATCTCTGCTAATAGGCAATGAGAGACAGAAGAAAGATTATAGACACAGAGACCCGCAGTCCGCTTTACTTAACGTGCACGCTGCGAATCTTTATTCTTCAACTACGCACAAGAGAATTCTCCCAGCTGCACTACATTGCAAGTCAAGATCCTGTGCCTATACATACAGGGTTGCCGGTGAACGGTTGTGCAGAGCAAGCGGTCAGCTTTTTCAAGAAACTCACTAGCAGACGCTGCCTGCGTTGGTGTTGTCTCCTCACGGGAGAGGGCGCGTTCTCGTTCCTCGCGAGCTGGTACTTGAGCGTTCATCGCAGAAAGAGCGCTTCCATAGTTAACGCGCGCCGTTCGCTCTCTCTCGCCGCTGAGGCGGTGGCGCCCTCTCTTGCGCTTAAGCAAATGGACAGGGCACGACGATGGAAGCAAGCAAATCGGTCACGACGATGCACGCGGCGACAGCACACGACGATGCACAGCCGACAAGTCGAGATCTTTTGGTGATTCGCGCCTAAAACAATGTAATGGTTCGACAAAGCGACAAGCGGCCCTAGTGCTCTAGAATGATGGTTGTCATTTCACAAGCCACGATAAAGGTGATGGAGGTGAGGACGACCATTATAACCAGTTGTGCACACAGCTTATTTCTTTTAACCTCGAATTTCTGGTGCGCTAGAACCAAACCGCGCAAAGGTAAACACTTGCTCTTAAACCACCGGCCACTACAACCTAAAGCGATGCTCTAGAGAAGGGAGCTTCAACGGCGACGGCGGGGTGCGGGCGTAAGGAGCTTCGCTCATAAAAAAGGCACGAACATAAATACACCAACAGAGCACCTCCTGACTAACGCGGTCTTTTTGGCCCTTCATAGCCAGTCGGCTCAATATACTCTGAGCAACTAAGCATTGTCACTACAGTCGGCGTAAAGACGGCAGAAATAACATTTAACCAGGAGCTTTTCGTTGAGGAGCTTCATGGTTATGTTCATTTGTAATCAGGAGGCTATAGCGACTTTGCCCACCAATGCAACCAAATTAAGGAGCTACTTCATTTCCACAGGACACACGCAAGAAGAAGCGTCTCTCCTTCTTACAGAGGCATACACATTAGTGTCTCCATGAAATCGCTTGCGTACAAGCGAGTTCAAAACCACTTCGGAGTAGCGGAAAATTAAGATAAAAAAAACGAGTGCCTCGATTCATTCCAGTACATATAAGTCGTGAGTCTCTAGTTCCAGGCCTAATTTGTAGACGACTGCTGGGTAAAATAGGCGTCCACATTATGCCGTTTCCTGAATGGGCTTTCGCTATGCTATGGCGTCATCTTATGTTCCGGAAGGCCATGGAAGGAACAAAGAAAAAGCGCGCGCGTGATGCTGTATCACACACAGAGCGGGCCTTCTATGGGACGACAAGCGAGTCTGTGTTATGCGAAGAATCTTTGGTTTCTTCTCGTGTTCCTGCCGGCTTAGTGACTTCCGGTGCGAGGTTTATTTGCCCCCAGCATCCGTTCTGTATGGCGGCTTTGGCGCGTCCGGTAGTGAAGAGCGCTTCTAGCGCCATTCGTAGATTCCCGAATGTGGTGCCGTGCGAACGAAGCGCTGCCAAAAAAGAACTACCTCCACCGCATTCATTCGCGTGCAAAGAGAGAGAGAGAGATACGAAGAGGAAAGGCAGGGAGGTTAACCAAGCTTTGGCTCGGTTGGCTACCCTGCACTTGGGGTGGGGAAAGGGGAAATAATAGAAAAGAAAGGGTAAAGAAGAAAGAAGAAGAGTAAGAAAGGGATGGATGAACTACACAACACGAACTCGCGCTGTTAGTTCACAGGCGCTCGTGAAGTCCGGTGGTCCTCAAGAAGCACAAGAGGGCTTTCGTGGCCTCGCGCATATGCGAGACCGTAGGCCAAGGTTCCAAGATCTTCTTTTCTGTCAGCAGTCTTGAGTCCAGGTGACGGAGCTTGACTTCCATACTACGTCGTTGAGCTTGGTATGATGGGCAGTGGCATAGAATGTGTTCAAGCGTCTCCTCGCAGGCGCAAATGTTGCATGCCGCACTGCTGGCCATTCCAATGAGACACGAATACGCATTCGTAAATGCCACGCCCAACCACATGCGGCACAGTAAAGTTGCATCGCGTCTTGAGAGCCCTGGTGGCAAACGAAGTTGCAAATTTGGGTCAATCGAAAAGCAGAGTTTGGACTATGGCTTCGTTTTCTGTTCAAGAAAGCAACCGAAAGTGAAGCGTCAAAAGAAAAAAAATGTACGTAGCCGTACGTAGCCGTGCGTAGCCGCCACACCAAGCCCAACCCCAACGTACAGACTTCTGCGCTAAAGACTCGCACCTTTGCGGGACTCTGATGCGCCCGGAACTACGAGCGCCTTTACCCTTTATTAATACTACATAAATTGAGCTGAGGCCATTAACGGTTGCGCTGCACGAAACTTAGGCATCTTTAATGTGCTGGAAAGAAAGTGTTTACAACTGAGCATTGAACGAAGACAAATTATTCGCTTCGCTACCTGTAATACGTGTCCACTTCAGATTGTTTTCCTACGCATGAGATATTAAGATGAAGTATAAAAAATATACACGTTTTGAAACTGCGGGTCTCATTAAAAGAATAACGGACACGCCTCTATAATACAAACAGTACTCTACGCAGTCGTGAATGAATAATTTATGGTGGTACGTAGACCCTGGGACGCGTGGCCGCTTTTGATGATCCTCTTTGCCGGCTTGCGGTTTCGGTAACCCGCATTAGGGGTGTCCATGGGAATGCGCGTGTGGTCTACGCTTTACAAAATTATAAGTTGCACTCAGTGTTTGGAGACGACAGTCTTTTACCACGGCAGTCCTGTAGGGGAGAGAGTCCTCATTAGTATTTAATAAACGACGCTCTCAACGTTGACATCAGAACTAGAAATCACCGTCTTACTAGAACTTTCCGGACTTCTGTTTCAAGTTCTGTTAATGAGGTAAGTATTCATACGTGAGCGGAAGGCTGCTGAAAACACCACCGTCTAGAAATGGTCGTGACTATAACGAGGCGCCTCGGTAGCAGTCCTCTCATAAAAGACTTGCGAGTCTTCACTGAGACCTAGCTCCTCGACACCGATTTAAAGCGTACTTTACTGCACGCTCAAATGCCAGAATTGCATCGCAGAAAGATTTCGCAGCGTTTTACCCAACATTAAAGCGGCGATGTAGGTGAGATGGGTGCGGTCTTTCGAAAATAACAAAATTAAAGTTTGTGCCATGTTTCACGATAGCTTCCTTTAGCCGATGTAGCAAAAAGTTTGAATCAATCATCAATCAATCAATCAATCAATCAATCAATCAATCAATCAATCAATCAATCAATCAATCAATCAATCAATCAATTAATTAATTAATAATCAATAAGTCAGTCAGTCAATCAATCAATCAATCAATGATTGTTTATTGTTCGAGGAGGAGGAATAAATTTTATTCGAAAGAGAAAGTCGACAGCAGGATCGTTCAAGGGGGGTGGCGTCCTCAGTCCAGGATGCCATGGGCCTGAGTTGACATCTTGGCCCTGTTTACCAGGGAAAATTAAAATACAGGATAGAGGAACCATTATAGGTCCGGAAGTAACACCTGGCAAGGGGACATTCCAACAACAAGTAACATGATCTTGATTCGCGTTTTTTCTTAACACGGCCACATAAACTATGCACACACTTAAGTTGCGCTCAAGATTTCATCGCAATTGCCTCCACCCCCACAGTGCTATCTGAAGCGCGAAAGCGCATGCGTGGCTAAAGGGTGACGTAGGCCACAGTGTGTTGATCGGTTGCGACAACAGAGTACACATTTCGCAGCAATGCCTTTTCTGATTTGATAATGCCTTTCTTTGAGTATTTGTGTATGCAAATCAAATAAATGAATAACCTGTGGCCAGGGCTAGGGTCTATCCGCGTTATCAAAGGAATCAACCGGCCCTGATTCACGGATAATGATATAAAACAAGGCTGAAAGAATCGCTACTAAATACTGGCCCGGCATCGAAGGGGCAAGCCGTGAAGGCTGCATCAATTTACGAACTGTAAAAAAAAAAGAGTACATGTTACTCTTTTCAGTGAGTCCTGACCTGGCACGTATATGACTCCTTCTAAAGAGACACGTTCACTCTCTTTTAGACATAGGTCGGAAAAAAAGTTGGCGCTCACTCAGACTCACCCATGAAATATATTTTGCTCTGAGGGTTCACTCGGACTCTGCCTTACCAAAAATTTTCCTCAAGCGGACTGAATCGGACTCAGACTCCCAAACTTTTCTCAACCGGACACACTAGGCCTCAAACTCACCAACATATTGCTCAGCCGGACTCACTCAGGCACACTCAGACTCATTACTTGACCTGAGTCTAAATGAGCCTGAGTGAGTCGGCTCATGAGTCCGTTAGCGTAAAAGTAACTTTTTCGATAATGGTGTCAATGCCCTTTAACGTCAATGTCGCACATAATCGGTGCTCTACAATACGCCTTTTGATCTTGTACCTTTAAATACGAACTGTCAGTTTTATGAAATACGCGACTCAAACGAGTTACTTTCATCAAGAACATTCCATGCAAGTGTTTACGGTGGAAGGTCATGGCACCCCCCCCCCCCAACTCACGCCTCTGATGAACAAATATTGAGGTAGCGCATGAACGCTAGTGCGTTGAGATATGTGTGAATAGACTCAAGTATAGGGTAAACCAATATAAGGCTAATAGTAATTCATAAATGTGAATTAAATGTGAAGCTCACTCAGACTCACTGAAGAAATATATTTTGCTCTTAGGCCTCACTGGCACTCAGACTCACCAATGTTTTCCTCAACCGGACTCACTCGGACTCAAACTCACCTAAATTTCCTCAGACGGTTTCACTCGGACACAAACACACCAAAATATTACTTACCCGGACTTACTAAGACTCAGACTCACGGCCCCATGTGAGTCTGCGTGAGCTGACTCATGAATGAGTTTGCCGACCTGTGCTTTTGGGTACTGCCACTCTCGGAAGAGAGTGTAGTAATAGATGCAAATCTGAACAACCAATGTGAGTGGCGATGAGAGCATACGTATCAACGGCAACTGCAATTTCTTGAAGTGAAAGTACTGAAATAACTGACGCTATTAAAAAATCGCGACGTTTGCGAACGAAATCTCCAACAGCCCAAAAAAGAAACAAGCCAAGTAGCTTGGTCCAGCTTCAAGAATACCATCATTGTGCTGCTCGTAGAAGTTCAAGATTTGCCTTTTAACGAATGCCACGTCAACTGTTAAGGCTACTCGCTTCGTATCTGCAAACTGTCGACAAAAATTGCCAAACACAAACTTTCTTGTGGCATAGCAAAACAAAATCACTGACGCGATACTAGTCACCCGTCTCGCTCTCGGGCGGTCAGTAATTTCACTAATTGCTAATTTTGTCGATGATTAGACATGATGCGAGGCAACGTGAACGTGCTAGTGTGCACGAGATCTCGACCGTGACTAAGAAGAAAAATAAAACGACCTGTTCTTCGGTAATCAGCTGTTTTCCTCGGAGGAAGAATCATGCCGACAAATTAACGCAGTCAGGCCTCTCCATTCATTATTTATGCAAGGCAATTTGCAAAAATTACCATGAAAAAAATATTCAAGCTGCGAAATTCCTTTCGCTGCACCATTAGGCGTGATCTAATCCCGGTGTACGTAGATGTCATTTTCTATTTTAATGTGTAAAACCACGCTTGTTTTGTTTGCATTATTGAATTAATAGAGTTTATTTTACTTATATATTTCTATGCGATTTCCTGTTAGAAGCGCTTAATTAGTATACATGCGTAGCGGATATAGCGAACTAGAAAGTGACGTGTAAACACTTCCTCAGTTTTACAAATAACGTGAGATTGATCTTTAATGTACCTCACATGCGGCATTACCTTTTCACGCAAAATTCATTGTAAGTGGATTGGTCACGGTCACAACCGTAAACAGACAAAGAAACTGATACAAGATATACGAGCGTACGAAAATAGAAACATAATCAGTTGATGCACAATTACTACATGAGGCACTCAATTACTATAACAGGCTCCGAAGAGTAATAGAACACTACAGCCTGATGTGAACAGCTAGTAGCAGCTCTGCATTTAGCATTCTTAGAACAAAAAGACCAACAACACACCTGGAAATGTGAAAGAAGAAACGATTCTGGCTTCTATGCAGTGGAAGAAGTTTTCAGGCAAATTTGTACAATAATAATTATTCAGGTTTACGCCCCAAAATACCGATGTGATTAGGAAAGACGTCGTACTGGAAATTTCGGCCATGTGAGATTCTCTAACGCACCCAAAATGTGAGCCTACGGGCCTCTAGCATTTCGATGAAGGCGAAATGCTAGATGGCCGTTAAGTTAAAGAACAATACGAGTCTATCAGCGCACTTCATGCCCTTCAAGCACTACTGTATCGTAAAGAAAACACCTGTAATCATTTCTTTAAAGTTTGTTTTGCGATACCCGGCTGCGATATTTTCATTATACAAAGCCTCCATGGTTCTCACACAGAGAGCGGCACCTACTCGTAAAAAATCAATAATTTTAAATAATAAGGTCTCGTGTTCCTTACGGAAAATAACCTGCCTGTTTGTAATAGTCGAGAGTAATTGCAAGTTAAACTCATATTCTGCAAAAAAGTTTATCCAACAAACTTGCACCACAGTAACTGCTGAAATAGAAGACATGACTTTTGTCGCTGTTATTAATTCGGCTTCGCGGACAATTCATGCCCTACGACCCTGGCTAAACCGGGACAGCTTACAGCTCGCCACTATAAATCGAGAACCAATGTCCTAAAAAAAGTTACAGCATATCCACGGGGTGAATGATGACGAGTGGGGCGAAGCTCCGGAGGGCATCATCGGTAAACCAAAAATACGAGTAATTCGCCCCACTAAAGTAAACACGTAAGAAATGTTCAACATCAAACTTTTATCGTTGGTTTCCGTGGTCCCTTCATTATCACTGCTGGACCTCGTCCAGCAGCCTTATCCATCCGACGACTCCGAGTGCGCACCAAGAGCGAGTGCCTTTTATGCTCGCAGGCGTCTAATGGCAGGTGGCATATATGACACCATTCATATTTTCATAACATCACATCTTTTCATCATATTTCATCATACTACAAGTATAGTTTTATAACATCTCGCATCTCGCATCAGCTGCTCAACAGTCACCTGTGAAGCACCGGCGTTGGCCATTTCTCCTGATGTAGGGCTTGGCTGGAGAAGTTCCAGAGGGATGGCCTCGGGACTAAGGCCTCGCAGACGGCGACTATAGCGGTGGACAGGAGTATCCACTGCAGGAACGAGTTGCGGGATCGGACTAGCAGAAACGCTTCGTGAAGGGGTGGTGAGCATCAGGCGTTGAAGTCCGAAGAACCGAAGACACGAGCGTCGTATTCCTCAGAGAAATCGTGGTTGCTGCTCGAGCTTCCCACTTCGTCGTCCTCAGTTATCTAGCCGGCCTTGAGCCGTGTTTTCATCATATACAAGTACCGCATTCTAGCGGACACTCCACGAACTAAACGAGATGTGGCTACTGCATACATCGGGGACGCACGACCCACGGCTTAAGGAGCCTCGCCCCTAAAATAGAAACAAAACGCTTAGGACCGTATTCACAACGGAAACTTAACTTGTTCCTGAAGTGACCGATCGGCGCTTAACGCGTTTCACCGACCAATCTTGCACTTAAGGTAAACATAAATTGGTTCTTGAATATTGAAAAGCAAGGTACAGCTCCTAGCAACTTTAAGGGCGACTTTCGCTGTTTTCTCGTCAAACAAAATGGCCGACTGCTATGACAGTTTCGCCGACTTCGCCAATTTTGCTGGCCATTGTGGAAGAAATTACACAGCATGAAGAATGTTGTTACGCGTCCCCGTTACGCCCAGTTCTCAGGGATCGGCAGCATCCCATAGAGGCGTGTAACAACGCGGAATTCCTGTCGTGGTACCGCTTTTCAAAAAGGGTGGTTCTACGCCTGTTGGAAATGCTGCCGCTCGGCCCAAAGGACAACGAATACGGTTAGTGGAGAAAGTGCGCTTCAAGGCACCCTAAACCCTGCCACTCCGTTCCGCCACTGCATGCCGATGACATGCGTTTTTCGACAGGCGTGCGTCTTTCAAATCCTTCGTTAGACAGTTTCTTAGGGCGTCCGCAGCAGCATTGCGGGCGCAGGCTCTCATTAGAAATTGGTGGCAGTACGCGTCCTGCTGCGGGCTCCCAACCAAATCGACTGGCAGCCTGCGTAAGCAGAAATGCGGCGGACGCCCAAAGAAACTGTGTAACGAAGCAATAGAAAGAAGCTCACTTGTCGATAATCTTTTATTAGATGCAGAGCAGCTTTTTCTCAGGGCTGTGTCCGTCCTTCCAAGTGCGACCATCCGCTCGGGAATCACGTGTGCTGGAACGCGCTAGCGCTTTCGGGTCTGTGTAAGGGGCTGGGTAAGACGTTCTGGCCGCTACCCCTTACACTCTCAGAAACCATGTGTGCTGGCACGCGCTAGCGCGTTCGGACCTGAGTAAGGGGCTGGGTTAGAAGGTGTGGCCTCTCCCCCTTACACTCTCTCAGCAATCATGTGACGGCGTCGGGGAACGAGATTCTGCAGACGCGCGATGAACCAACGCGTTGTCAGAACGCGCTGGCACGCACTAGCGCGTTCGGGCCTATGTAAGGGGATTGGTAACGCGATCTGGCCTCTCCCCCTTACACTCTCTCAGTAATCACGTGATGGCGAACAGCAACAGCAACTACACTGAAATCATGGTGTGCTCCACTTGCAAGGGCGCGTTAACATCGGGCAAGGTGCCCGTGATGAACGGAACTAAGTCGATCCATGCGCTGCTTCGCACCCCCACATGGTTCCCTTTAGTGAGAGATGGTGTAATTTTAAATGCGGAGCATTTCTTAGTCGCACCTGCGGCGTCGGCCGCCGTCCACACCCCCACTGCGCATGCTCGGCTCGTCTCGTGCCGGCAGCGAGCCTCTCCTCTCGCTCCTTGCTTCACAGAATGATAAGGTGCGTTATCCATGACTATAACAATGCCAGGTTGTAGTAGTGGAAGCAGCTTCTGGGAGAATCACTTTTCGTAGTGCTCCCCGTTCATTTACTCGTGGTAGTCGCCTGAGCTCTTTTTACCTTGGAAGACTTCCGCTGCGCCTTCAACGAAACCATGCTCTCTACCGCAGTGCGTGACAATCAGTCTACCTCCTTTGCCACTGGGGTTTCGAAGACCAGTCGACAAACCAGATCGACGGGCTTCGTACGTAGACTGGACAATGCCGTCTATCCACACCCGAGTACGCATATGACAAGCGTTGACCCACGTTTCGTCGGTGAAAAAAATTGCCCTACCCCGGCATCGCAGCTCCGCTATTTGGCGCAGGTACCGGCGGCGACTCTGGACAATGTGCGTCCCTTCTATGAGAAGGGCGTTTTGAGAGCGTTTCTTCCACCTGAAGCCAAGCTTTCTCAGCATCCTCTGCATCGTCCTCGTGGACACGGTCCACAGCGTCTCGTCTTCTTTGAAACACTGCACAACTTTGGCGATAGTTGGAATTTTGTCTTTCTCAATAAAGCCATGCACCACTCTTCGCAAGACGCTGAGGTCAAAATCGTCCAGCTTTTTTTTTCGATCACGCCCTTTCCCACAAGAACGCTTCTTCGGCGGTACGGTAGGACTTGGCGGCGTTTTCCATCTCCCTTTACAGCGTTCGCTGGCTCACCTGGGTCAGTTTCGCGGTCCTCTTGATAAGTGCATCCACACTTGCACTGTCCCCGCACTCGACGCGAAGCCCTTCAAAAACATTTAAAGCTATCTGCTTTGCCAGCTTGAGAAAACCACGCAAATTCGAAGGATGGCTCGCTGGGCGCACAGCTTGAGAGGCATCTTGCATGGGCACAATGAACTCGGGCGACGCCATGACTCCGAAAGGCGGCGCATCACCACCTCACAACAAGCCTCCGCAGAGATGTGTCCATGCGGGCGTTCTCTTTTAATTCCACTAATGATAGAAACACTTTGCACGCTTTGAAAAAGTGAATCCTAACAATATTTTCAATGTATGTAGGTGTAGCTTGCGAAATAGAACTGGATTGCTAAACTATTTCAGGGACTATTTCCTCTGCCCCTACAGCCTTGATTGGAAGAGAGAGCTCTACCTAACAGAGTATAGTGCCCACTTTGTCGTCTAGGCTAGGTTGTCCCCCAAGTCGTCTATACCGTAATGTGAGACTGTTACTTGGCTTACTGTGTGATCCCACATGACATAAATATCATGACATAAAGCATGACATAAATAGCATGACAAAAACCAAACGCTCAGAAAAGGAGTGTTCGAATACCGAATGTTGATCGGCGATTGACTATAGATGGCGCGCACGTTCGCGACAACGCACTACAAGCGGCTACGGCGAGAGCCTACAATATATATGCTGGCCTAGGCATTGTCAGTAAACTTTTTTTGTCCATTAATCATTCACCGGCTTAGACATTAATCGTTATGTTATGGCAGCACAAGTATAGATCGAATGAAAGATTCCTCGGACGATATATGTTCTTGAGACTCGAGAAGGAGGTTGAAACTATAGACAGCTTTACATTCGGCACATGGGGACCACCGTCTTGGGCTGTTAAAAGAATGGTTGCTTAGTTTCGCAAGTCGTGACGTAAAAAAACTCACAGGGTCCCCTATGCATTCGCCTCAGACGACTCGATGGTCAAAGCCATCTAGATTTTTTTCTTCTCAATTGATGTATTGATCATCCCCCGACCCCCTCTGAAAGCGTTGGGCACCTAATGTGGTTTTACACAGCTTTCAGGATCGGACACATAGGAATCTTTCTGTACCCCAGCTGGTTTTGCACTGCCTCCGTGATCGGCGCACCATTGACCGAGCGACAATGTCATTTCATGAGGTCATCATGTGGCGTGACGTTTATGTAACGTCTCGGCATCAACACGGGCGTCGCAAAAAAATCATTATCACGAGATGACGCCATTTGATGACGTCATCACGTGGTGATGATCTTTTGCAACGCTCGTGTGAACGCCGAGACATCGGTCGCATCATAACTGATGAACTTCTCTTCTTTTGTTTGTTTCAATTAACTTCCTTTTAAGTTTTGCTCTCTACTCTCTTCCTTTCCCTACTCCTCACCATTACATCTCTCCTCCTCAAGCTCAGTTCCCTTTCCCACCGCCTTGCTATATTATAATATGCAATGTGCAGCGAAGCCTTGGAACTCTGAAGTGGGTCGTCCTCTCCAGCACCTTCTAGGGGGTCGCCCTCTTCGGTTCCTTTCGGAGAGAACCCAGCTCGTGCTGAGGGTCGGCCCCGCCTTGACTGTCGATGTCGTGCATCATCGCCGAGTTCCCGCCAATAAACATCATTACAATTTGGTGGAAGTGCTTTACAAATGCTACGCTATGCTCTGCTGGCGTGCCTGGATAGTCGAGTAGTTTAGACGCTCCCCTTTAGAACAAGGGTAGGCGGTTTGGAATTCCGCCTCTCGACAAATTTTCTTTTTGCCAAGAACTTCTTTCCCTTTCTGTGAGTCTATTTCCCACTATTTGTGCTAGTTGTCTCGCACATCAGAGTTATTATAGGCCATGGAGGAGAAATCTGCGCCCGTGTTCTGGGAGCAAAGCAGAAGAGGACGAAGATGAAGAAGCGGATGTAGGAGTGCGCGCCGGTTTATGATTATTACCATTTCAGTTTCCAACAGACAAATTGCGGCGAGCTTAAACATTTTCGCTGTTAAAAATGGAGCGAAGAGAGAAGAACGAAATAGCGGAAGAAAGAAAAAAATGTGCAAATTTTAGCGATACAGCAAAAGCCAGGACTCATAGGTGCCCATAAGATCTGCTGTCTCTTTAGAATTGCGCCACCACTGCAAGCCAAGCTATTTTTTTTCTTTTTAGGCTAGCATTGAGCACATGAAAGTAATAAACGAGTATATGTGGTACTCAACCATATACATCATTTTTCACACGTCACGCTCCCCTATTCTTCATACAAACTACCTTATTCAATGTTATTTTTACTTTCTTTTTTTACCTTATGCAAACCAGGTTCCCCCTTTTTGTTCTGTTCTTGCAGTGCAACGATCACCGACTCAAAAATTTTCCCGGAGTCACGTAGCACTGCTTTTGTCCGTTTTATTCGAAGCGCATCAGTTCATCATAAATTTTCTTCACTTCATTCCTTCCCTTCCTTTTTCGGAATCCTTTAACTCAATCACCGCCTGCGGCCTCTTTCTTTATATAACTGCAGATGGTCAGCGTCCACCGACCATTACGTTTTACTTTGAAATACGCTTTCGAATTCCTCCATTTGAGCCTGCACCCACGTCGGGGATAGTTGACATTCCGCGAGCATCCTTTATTTTTTTCTTGCTCCTACTTCCTTCCAGCTTGGACACTGGCCGCACGCCATCCATTCGAAATGTACGCACACTACCGTATTTTGCACCCCCCCCTCCCCTCTTTAATCTGTCCTGGGCATGTCTTCATAGCAAGCAGCGCCATCTGGTCATCTTCGGCAAAAACCCGAAGGAAACAACGGTGCTGCGCGGAAAGAAGTGAGAACTCGCTTATATTATTTGGCCTTTTTCACGTGTATTCCCTCTTTCTAGTTTTTATAGAGAAACTGAAGACCCCGATATGGATATCCAGCGCCCTGTTTTGTATTTAATAACCTTTTTTGCGCCTTCGCTATATTGCTCCGCGAGAAGCAGTCGCGTATTTTTTCAAAAGCTGTTTCTCGTTAGTTTTATTCTTTTTTACGCCACTTGACTTTTTATGGCATACTATAGGAAGTTTACTCTCCTTTTACTCCGCTTCCTTCCTTGCCAGGAGTTGCAGTGCGTTTGATGACTTCCTTGCCACCTCATTCGCCGTTCCTTAACAGTACGTTGTGCTATATTTCTTTTTTTTAGGTTGCAAAATGGAGGAGCTTTATTCGGAAAGGGAGGCGCGATTCAATACGATTCAGCGGTATCTGAAATGGGATCCTCACTCGGCCCGTCACCTGCGTCTTGAAAGGACGGATTCCGTGCGACAGTTTGACGTTGACGATAGGCAAGGCATGCGCTTTCTAAAGAGAGATTGTTTTGCTTTACTTGGCGAAATAGTGGTTTTGTCCGGCTACTCCAGGGCACTTTATTCTACTTGGTACATCGGGCGTAACGGGAGCGTCATTTTTTAAATGCAAAGCATTTCTTCGCGAACATTTGGCATTTTGAGCGTTTCTATCTATCTATCTATCTATCTATCTATCTATCTATCTATCTATCTATCTATCTATCTATCTATCTATCTATCTATCTATCTATCTATCTATCTATCTATCTATCTATCTATCTATCTATCTATCTATCTATCTGTCTGTCTGTCTGTCTGTCTGTCTGTCTGTCTGTCTGTCTGTCTGTCTGTCTGTCTGTCTGTCTGTCTGTCTGTCTGTCTGTCTGTCTGTCTAGCCATCTACGTATGGGTGCTATCATGATCGCCTCCTTTACTTGGCGTTTAGACTAAAACTGGCATGGGAAGGCCAGAGGATTTGACGAATATCGTGACTCTCGGGTCATAACATGAATAATTTCAAAATCCTGTCGCGTACGTCGTCAAACCATTTCCTCCAGACACGTGTGGCACATACCCGTATACCACGGGCCACGGTATACAGGTATGCGCCGCAGGTGATTGACAGTTTATATCTACCCAGGAACGGCGAGGACAGACATTGGTAATTTAAATGCGATAGCGTTAAAAAAAACGGCATGGGCGGCGTTGACCCGACGAATGCAATGAATAAAAATTTGGATCCCAGCAGGAATCGAAGATAAGGATCGTGCGTGACAGTCAGGTATTCAAACACAGAGCCACGCCAGGTCGATAAGCTGGTTTGGAAAAACAGCCTCTGCAGGCGTAATGCCGGTGCAACGTCAATCGGGGTTGTGCTGGCTATCTAATTTTACAAGAAAGCAATACATATGTACTCCTACCATACAGGCGTCATATCAGGTTAATGTCTGTGCACGCGCACGTGCACGACCTCGAAAAAGACACTCTGCTCACAGAGACTGGCGTGTTAGCACTTTCTAAAACCTGCAGCGATAAGCCCACTGCCTCGTCCACAGCACGTAGCTTCCCTGCGGGTGCGAGGTGTGTGCACATATAACACCGCTATGCGCAATATAAATGTAGGCTGCATCCCACTTCAGTGGCCGCCAGACACCGAACACACACAGACAAGCATCGCAATCGGCGAGGTCTGCGTTGTGCACATAAATCACAATTCGCAATGCCCATAGACGACGAGGACGTGTACCGTGTAAAATTTTTGCGCTGAGCAGGTTAATAATGGAATACCAACTAGCCCAATCCCACACTTTACCCATAGACTGTCGCGCCGCCAAGCGCAATTCAGGAGCGTCCACTCGAGGAGGGTTAGTAGACGAAAAAAATGCAGCACTACGCAGTCGCTCCCTTGTTCGGCTGTGCTAGCATCAGTGTTAACGCGATGGCAAGAAAGGAACACTACGACTTTGCATGTTCCCTACATCAGTGAACAAACCGGGCCCTCCATGACACGAGAAATCTGATTCGTCCTTGCGAGACGCGAAGTTTTCGTGAAAACACGTGGCAACTCGCGCTTTCAATGCTAACCCACAGCGTACACATACTATCAGCTTCGCGAGGCCTTCTGTAGCCACGTACGTTAGTTAAATGTTATCGTCTGACATATTCAGTGAAGTGTTTACTTGCATATAGCATTGGTCAGTGTTTCTTGTAGCGCATGATGAATCCCATAACACTGTACGCAGGAGGTGGCGCGGTATCGCAATGTGCTCTTCTACAACTGCGCGATCTCAAGTTGGCGATACATTAAAATAGGAACTCTATCCTTTGTCAGCAAAGCGCTGTTACGAATCGTGCGAGCGACGTTTCAATCATTCGAGAACGCGTCTGCTCCACGCCTTTCGTGGCGCGAACGCTTTCCACGCCGTCCTTCGCCAGCGTGTTGGTTTCATTGGCCACGAGATCGAGCGGAGTCGCCGCCTGGCGGCTACTGGCTGAAGCGCGCCTAGTGTGGATTGCTCCCTGCGTCGTCTGCTAGCCACGTCGTGTTTGCATGTGCGCGTACGTCCTGCACGTTCTCAAAGGGCGGTTTCTTCTGTTATGTTAGCGCGAGTTTAACTGCTCGTACGTATACCTAACATGGTGTGCACAAGTAAATGGGCTTGCTCGGCTGCACGCGCATTACAATAAGATCAGTGAGTGCGACTTTCGAGAGGGCTGTGTATTGGTGTCGTACCATTCGTTCGCCAGAATCATTTCAGTGTTGGTGCCGCTTTCTGGTTCAAGCACATCCTCAAGTGCGCTTGGCATAGTCCCAAACATGAGGAGCATTAAACAGTGTGTGAAGGCACCGTTTTAGCGACTCGTTCATAAACAAAAACGAGGATCTAGGCCATGCACTTTCGCGTTGTTGTTAGGTGTATAACTGTGGCACTGTAGTTCATCGGTTATGCAGTAAGCTTTGGTTGTGATTAAGATGTCCTTTTATTGTACGGTCGTAATCCCGCTACAGCGAAATATTTCTATCAAGTGAAGTCTGACACTTCGGTACTCAAACTGTCCCCTAGAAAAACATACAAAGGAATGACGCGGCAGTGATAAAACGGAGTTGCCGCGCGCAATTTTAACTTGGGACGAAATTTATGCGGAACCACCCGTGTGCTTAGATTTAGATACGCTTTGAAGAACCCAAATGTTCAAATCAATCCCGACGGCGTGCCTTACATTTCTGTCGTATAATCTCATGCAAAACCTCATATTTTTTTTTACATGATCTTGAGCGTTTGTGTGGAGTTGTTAAAGAAAGGTGGAAGGCAACGGACGTTAGTTTTAAAAAAAAAGGGCACTTATTCCATAAAATAACCGGACCTTTGTTGCATCACTGTCCTGCACGTAGTCAATCGATGAAAGCTCTGTGCTAAACTCTTACCTGTTTTTATTTTGTTACTGGAGCAAGAACAAGTGCGTACGCGTTGAACGTATCCGTGACGCTAAAGCACTGTCCATAACGAAGCTTTCCTGACTAAACTTATCAACTGTCCTACATTTCATGGAGAACTGAACAATAGAAAAAAATTCGTATGCGTATTCGCACGAACAGTGTTATTGAACTCATTGCACAGGAATATGGGTTGGTATACAAATGAACTAGAAGTAAACACAAGTAGTTGAGTCGTGCTACAGCAGTGCGTAGTACACAGAACACAAGCTAAACACGTACAGAGAAAACAACTAAAGACGTCATATAGTGCGTAAGCGCAGACCGTCATCCAGGGCGGGCATCCCTTTCATCAGCAGATTGCGCTTCTCTTACTAGTAATGGTAACGTTGGATAATCTTTGTGCATCGATTCAACAATGAAGAACGTATATATTACCAGTAAGCTGCAATCAACGCATTTTATACGCCGACAATCGGCTCAAACCGCTCACAACGAAGCGCCGCTGTGTGCATTTGTATACGCGCCGCCGACGGCCTCTCCACACTAACGCGGCGACGGTGCTGCCACCTATAAGTCGATCTCGCGGCCAATAGCCAGCGCTGCGTCGCTTGTTTTTGTACGTTTGTTGACAGGTGGCAGCACACTGCAAGCAATTTACTTGTTGACCGGTCTGGGAGCAAAATGTTATCGGCACCCAGACGTCTCTCTAATTGGAAACGTGGTGACACGGAGTGGTCTAAGTCGTTCGGCGGAGGAAATTCGTCAGATTGCTTTCAGCAGTGGTGTTGTAAGAAACCATCTTGACGACGAGCATTTTTCACTGGACGTAGAAGACTGTGAAAATACCAAGAGTGACAGCGACGATGAACGATCATCTGCTAACTCCCAAGGAGCGAGTTGCACTTCACGTCCCCTCGTGTGTTAATGTTCTTTCACGCTCGTAAGTCACTTTGATTGTGTTTAATGTATAATATCTTTGTCCTTGAGCGCGATCAATATAAAAGCATAGTTCCTGTTGTGCATTGCATGTCTCACAATTATTGTGGATATTACGTAGCGCCGCATGCCGCCAACACACTCGAGCTCGACCAACGAAACGAAATGGTTAGAGCGATGGAACGTGCTGTCACGGCCACAATCCACGCCTCTCGGCTAACTTCTTCGACGTTGCGAAAAGCATACGTGTGCATTCTTTTTGATATTTATGTTTCGATCGTGCTGATCGAACCTGCAACATGCGAGTAAAGTGAATTGCACACGGCTAGAGGTCTTAGCATGGTGGTGACACAAGCGCTACTGAATGGGACGTTAAATGTTTGTGTTCCGTTGAAGAAGTAACTCCGCGTTCCCGACTGCGCAAGTTATGACGACGGCGTAATATGTTTGCAAACCATCACCACGTTAAACGTGCGGTCGCGTGCAGCAGCATTGCGCTACTCGCTGGCGGCCTCCTACTGCGGCAAATCCGTCAGGTAGACTCGGTACGTACGACCTCGGAGTGCCGTTTAGCTCATACGTCATTTCTAGTTCATGCAATTTTATGTAGCACGCACAAGACTTCGCAAAGCATCCTCATGCACGGTAACGGAGCTGAAATATAACATTTCACACCGCAGCAAATTTGCACTTTCCATGGTTTGGGAAAGTATTTTAGTTTCATATCCAATTCAGCGCGGCTCATGACTTCATCCGGTGAAAGTGGCACGGGCCGTACGTCCGCACGTCCTACCTGTTCCTATGTTAACAAACGGGTTGACCCTCCTCCGGGCGCCATCTTGGAAAGCACGGCGCGCCACCTATAGTTCGTGGGCATTGCGAATAAGAAAGACATTGCGCTCGCCGCCATCTACGTGAGAACTGTCAAGAACCCCTTCCACCCACGCACACGGGTCGGAGCAACGTGCTTGCGTTCTGCATCATAACGGACAAGTATAAGCGCTACATGTCGGCTTACCGCGTCTGGTGCTGGTAATATCTATGTTGCTATTGGCATCGTTACGCAACTGTAAACAACTAATTGTACAACACATGTGCGACTGTTCAGCCTATCTGTGTGACTACACGACTTGCGCCCATTCTTAGCGTCATTTAGTAACGTGTTACTCAATGAAGAAAATTACGCCAGTCGCCTTCCAGCCGCATGCTTCGCATTACATCGATTCCTACGGTACGTCGCATCTGTCCAATTCATTTGTTTTTGTTTTTGCACACCTTACAGAACTGCGTAGCCAGACTATGGCAACAAGAAAGTTGCAGCCCTGCCATGCTACTGCTTCTTTATAGCATCTATTATGCCGTCCAAGCACGCAATTACAACTCTACAAATTACTGCTTGTGTCACAGGAGCCCGTAGCTTTCGTCATACTGCACGGCATTAAGACACCACGCGTTTACAGAATGCGAAATGGTTAAAAAAAAGTATAAACGGAGGACAACGAAAAACTCCCGCTCACGGGTTTAAAATATTTACGTTCTGTTTTCCCGAGAGAGTCGTGTCGCGAGTCCGTGTGTGCGTCCAGACCCCGCTGTCTACCGCTGCTTCCAAGCACGTTGCTCTACGCCTATCGACCCGTTTGACGGCTCCGTTCTTTCGCATCAATAAATGAAACGAGCGCGAGGCGCTGCGTATGTAGGAACTGCGCCCACAACCTCGCATGGGGGTTGGTGTACAGCACATGCATTTCTAACATTGCTGAACTTCATTCGTAATATTTAAGCACTATCCTACGTCCTCTTTCTTTTTTTTAAACGTCACCTGTGAATTCTGTAGAGGAATAATTTAGCAGGGCATTGGGACGAACACGGTAAACAGTTGAAGAGGCTACATTTTAGTCTTAGTTCTTGTTTTTTTTTCTGTTTTTCATTCGCGATTCCAGTTATTTAGCTGCATTCAACGCGGGTGCGCATTTGCGTGAGCCAAAAATTCGCGAATGATCAAACAAGTCGGTAATTATCACTGAGATCGAAAACACATTCAGGAGGCTTATTTACTGAAACCAGTAGGTAAGCGACTCCTTAATGCAGAAGTTGTAATTTTCATTTATTTGAAAGAGCGATAGATGAACGTGCCAACCATGCACATATTCTCGGAGCACATCACATATTTGAGTATATGTCACCGCTAGATTATTCTTGCGGATTGAAGACATCTAATGTAATATCGCTGACGAGTTTCAAAGGATATTTTCAGGGTTCATCAATACAGGCGATGATAACATCCGTCCAGGGAAAAGAAAAGCGCCCTGACTCGCAGGATTTGGTAAACGTGCGCGAAATACCTGCAGCCACGTAAATGTATACGCTTAGATTACTTCTGAAGATTCGTGCCACTGGGTATAGGAAGAGGAGCCCCAGTGTCAGTCATCACAGATGCACAGTTTGTGTGTCACAGCTCAGCGCTTATATATATATATATATATATATATATATATATATATATGTGTGTGTGTGTGTGTGTGTGTGTGTGGTGTGTGTGGTGTGGTGTGTGTGTGTGGGTGTGTGTGTGGTGTGTGTGTGTGTGTGTGTGTGTATATATATATATATATTGTTGAGACTTAAATGAGCAAAAAGATGCAATTTTCGGATATATATATATATATATATATTATATATATTTGTATTATAATGAGAACTAACCGACAATAATGCCCAGGAAAGTATAGGGGATGTTATCAGTATTAATTCAAGCTAAGATGTGCAGAAGAAGAAAGTGGACAGAAAAGATGACTGCCGCGGGCAGGGACCGAACTTGCGACTCTTCAAATACCGCGCACAATCGCTCTACCAACTGAGCTACCACGGCGGCCATCCCCCCGTCCTCTTTATGGGGCATATATGTAAATTTTCAAACGTGGGAGTTTCAGTGAGCGCCGCCAGTAGCCATGGACGGCGAGTGTGGAACACTCTTTTTCTGCCTGTTGGCGTCACCTAGCACGTGAACTATTACGAGCTGGCAGCTGACCAATAATCCCTGTTACCTGGTTAAACCTCCCTGCCTTTCCTCTTTCGTTTCTCCTCTCTCTCATTGTCCTGTTAGTTCTCAGTAATGTGTCTAACTAAGAAACGAGCCCTTAAACGTAAATCGTATTTCCTTTACTATATAATATATATATATATATATATATATATATATATAATATATACTATTATATATATCTATGGGTCATTCCATGCAAGTGTCCCAGACGTGGCTGCTCGCACACCACAGATTTTGCTGATAAAGTTGTACCTTTTCCTGTGCCACATGGAGTATTGCAGCAAAATATTTTGCTCGAAAAAATTTGACGATCATGGCGCCCCCGAAGTTCGCTTGTATTGTTAAACTGTGCCTAAATAACAATGCGTATAAAATCTATTGTTGTGTGTTGAGCTTCTAAACCGCGCTCGCGCTATCGTAGAGGTTCTGTTTAGTTGTCCTATTCATTAATTCCGAAATTTTTATGTTTCACTACCAGTTACGTACCTCAAAAAGTACAAAAATCTTCAAAGTTTGTGATTTTTTTTCTGAGCTATCTGAAACTCTCCCTAACCAATCTTAATAATAGTATGATTTTCAGGAAAGTGTACTTTAATACAAAAATGTTTATGGCTAAAATATACTTCAAATATTCCAGACAAAAAATGTGAAATTAGAGAAAATATGCGATTTGTCCCATGTTTGACCGTATTTTTCATATGATGCGGTCCAAGTAAAAATCCTCGTCAGGGGCGGTTGATAGAAGACTTCATCGTTAAGTAACGCGGAAAGTCCAATCAAATCATTTTTTCTTTTAAGAAAAAAATAATTTTTGAATTTTGCTCTCCGAATGCGCCCTGCATTTCATTTTGTTGCCACTTCGCCGCAAAGCACGTGGTCGTCCTTACAGCTAACGCTCGTCACA
>NC_051186.1:84267975-84288096 GCF_013339695.2 Rhipicephalus sanguineus
GACATTAAGGGAATAAGCTCTGTGCACAACGGTTATAATGGTCGTCTTCACTTCACCACCTTCATCGTGGATTGTGAAATGACAACCATTCTTCTAGGGCAATGTGAGCCCTTTGTCGAAGATAGTAGCAATGGTCTCCCCACCCGGCGCCGGCGCAAAACTACAATGAAACGGTGCGCGCGCCGAACGCCGCGCGCATCGCGGCGGGGACCTTCGAAGGCGGCGACGGAACGCTACCGCCCCCGCGCTGCAGCCGCGGCGCAGCCTCTCCTCCCACGTGATGCAGCCGCCCACAAGCCAAATACAGCCTGTAACCAACTCGCTCCTCTGCCTCCCCGATTTCATGTGTAATAAGCGTGTGCGCTCGGTCGGCTTCTGTCATTCTCGCTTCGCTCCCGTTCAGATGCGTTGTAACGTCAACGTCGGCGCCACTTGTTCACTCCGCGCTAACGGAAAGCGACGCACAAACACAACGCAGTGATAACACAGACTAAATACAAACCTCACATACTAACGGAAACGGCGAGTGAACGTAACGGAAACTTGGTGTGCGCCCGCAATGCTGCTTCGCATCCCCTCATGGTTCCCTTTAGTGGGAGATGGTGTAAATTTTTTTTCTTCGGAGGTCATAGGTACTGCCTTCAGCTGTAGCAACATGCAGGGAAACAAGCCTATAACCCCTAAATTTATGCGATCGATTCGCATTTGTCCTTAAAGGGACAGTCTGGCGTGCGTTTAATAATATTAATTGTCGGGGTTTAACGTCCCAAGACCACGATATGATTATGAGAGACGCCGTAGTGGAGGGCTCCGGAAATTTTTACCCCCTGGAGCTCTCTAACATGGGTAATATAAAAACACGGTCAATATAAAAGATCGAGTTGCGAGGGCTTGAAATTGCCCCTCCGTAACAGGGTTGCCAATGGTGGCTACTTTTCGCCAAATTGGCGAATTTGAGAGGCCCGTGGCGATCTAAAATTATGAATGGCGATATGGCGAAATTTTGGCGATTTTCGGCTTAGGTCTCCACTGAGTTATGCATCCTAAGCTCAGTGTTTTCGCAATGAATGAGCGGCAACATTCTCTTTTTTTTTTTTTGGTTTTAGACCCACAAGTCGAATGTGCACATTACGCGTCATTCGGTATGTCTGTCCTGTAACTAGTGTGTATCTCCTCAATTCATCTAGATGCAGGAGTTACTGGGACGTCCCCCAGCGATGTTCTAGAAAAATTAAGAAAAGAAGGTGACCTTTAAGGGCTCGTTTTTTTTTTGTTTTTTGGATACAGTATTAATGGGAACTAACAGACAATAATGCCAAGGAAAGTATAGGGGGTGTTATTCGTAGTAAGTAGAATATAAATGTGAAGGAAGTAAAGTGAACGAAAAGATAACTTGCCGCCGGCAGAGACCGAACCTGCGACCTTCGAATAACGCGCCCGATGCTCTACCACTGAGCTACGGCGCCTGTCATCCTCTCGTCCACTTTATGGTGTATATATGTACATTTTAAACCTAGGAGCGTTAGTCAGCGCCGATCGCAGCCATGGCGGCGAGTGTGGAACACTCTTTTTTTGGCTGTTGGCGTCACGTAGCACGTGATCTTTTTACGAGCTGGCAGCTGACCAATAATCTCTAGCAAAATGTAAGTCAGCGGACTGCCGCAAACCGCGAGGTGGCAGTGTTTGACTATAAGTTTATGGCTTTAGGTGATTTAACTTTCTCTCAAGTTTCGCTTCTGAAGGGGCTAGACGACGGGTTGGCCGCGTGTTCCGACCATTTATTCCGCCAAAGCTCCAACTGTTCTGAATAGCTTGGTGACTCCTTCACGTTGCAGTACCCCCAATTCAGCTCGTTAAGCCTGTTTGGAATAGTGAAGAGAGGCGGATACGCGGCTGTTTGTGCAATAAAAAATATTTATTGAGGCATTTTGAACTGTTCTCTGTGAGCGTGTGCAATGAAGACAATTGCTATATATCACTTTACACTGTCTACCTCTTCATTATTAACGCATCGGATTGACGCGTGTAGATATAAGTGACTACAAGAAAGGGTCGGTGGCGTCCGGCATCATATTCGTTCACACTGAAAAGGTGTAAGACTCACCAATGATCGGTTCCTGTAAGAATTCTGTCGCGTTACATTCAATAAACCTTTTAATACTTTTAATTCATATATCTAGGGTACGCAAAGCTGTCTACAAACAACGCTTTCACGGCTTTCGCCCAAGGTTTACCACACTTTTACCTTTGAAGCGAGCGGACAGGGATGGAAGGATATCATGATCGTTTCATTCATTCACGTAAGTCATGCTATACATGACATGCGTGTCATGATTTTCATGTTATGACTTGTTATTTATGTTCGTCATACAGTCATGTTACGCCATACCAATTTTGGTGTACATTCGGTTAACCAAGCGACCAGGAGAGCACAAGGTCGTAGGCGGATAGATAGATAGATAGATAGATAGATAGATAGATAGATAGATAGATAGATAGATAGATAGATAGATAGATAGATAGATAGATAGATAGATAGAATAGATAGATAGATAGATAGATAGATAGATAGATAGATAGATAGATAGATAGATAGATTAGATAGATAGATAGATAGATAGATAGATAGATAGATAGACTCAGAGTCGCAGAAGTTCGCTAAGAAATGCTTCGCATTTAAAAGCATGGCTGATCCCTCCGTCATATAGGAATCGGTATAACACGAAAGTGAAGCGTGTCTTCACAGATGTAGTGCTTACTGTGAGTCATATATGAAATCATGTAGAATGTCTATTGGTGTTTGGCAGCTATAGCACCGTTCGACATGGATACTCCCACGTTGACGCCTAGTGGCACATCTCCATCGCGACGACTAAGGCCCATGATCATGATTTAACCGTTGTGTTAGCTTAAGTTGTGATCATATACCTGGACACAGTATCGTGAATCCCACGTAAAAATGACATCAGCAACCACATAATAAATAGTAGTATTCGATTTGCACTTCTTCAAAGCGTCGTCAATTTAGGAGAGAAACGGCACGGTGTGCGCTTCCGAGTAATAGGGTAACCTGCGCCCGTGCTCATACATACCACACTGCGCTTCGGTAACACGGGAGGCAGAGGACCGTAACTTGAGCCGCGAACACGTTCAGGCGTTCCACGTTCCGCTGGCCTCTGACTCGCTCCACCAAGGCACATTTGCCCGTCGGCATCGTTGCCTTTCTGCAGCGCTTATTGCAGCTGTTGTATTAGTCGATGCTATAGCGCTCGAAGCACTTGGCGGCCGGGAAACACGGTTGGTGCACGTGAAAGCTGCACTACTCCGACAACGAGCTGTCACACACTAACACGAAGCGAAAGAACGTAACTGCGTCTAGGACGACTCCCCGGCGCTAGCGTGGTCAGTGTTTTTCACTGGTATCGAGATGCTCTAACCATGGCCTCCAAGGTTGCGCGCTGCCAGGAAACCTGTCGGCGCGCAATCTCGGAGTCCATGCTTTAACTGTGTCGACGCCGAATCGGTCCCTATCGCCGATAGTATTGATTGATTGATTGAAAACTTTATTGGAATATATACAAAGTGCTCTCGCTTGTTGGCTTCAGCACCATGGTGTAAAAAATGGGAAAGAAAAGAGAGAGAAAGATCGCCGATAGTAGGTGTCATGCCGCATTACTTCTCTTCACCACTCACAGACGGCGGCACCGCCCCGCCCCGCCTAACCCCGCCAACAGAAAGCACCATGCGAAAGATAATGTAGGAGAGATAGGCGTGTTCGTGGAGCGGCGTGAGTCTGTTTCGTTAGCTTTGTCGGTAGAGCGCTCGCACCTATCGTCTCCGACCGCGAGGTCGTAGGCTCGATCCCCGGCAGTGGATCTTTTTCTTATAGTTTTTAAAGACGATAGTCTTTCTTGGGGAACTTCAACGCAGAAATTTCGGTCTGTCTTTCTGTTTGTCGGCACGTCACCCGATTCAGCCACCCGGCCAAAGTTGAACCACTTGCTTACCGCCCACCCATCTTGAACTGGTACGGCTGTTCATACTTGTGAACGTTGTCGATCAAAAAGTAACTATTACACATATCTGAGGCGCAACATCATTAGGTAAGTATTAGGCGGTGTGTTCCTTTAATAGAAAATACATAGATACGCAATTTAAAAGACCTTAGTTTTCTAAGCTGCGCAGAAAATGCGACTGCGCTGAAACTTGTCTTCCTCCGTGCCCTCTGTACAAGCTCATGTTGTGTTTCGGTTTCTGTTCAGTATTGCATTGTACGAATGACAAGGGGCGCCGCTCTGGCATTCCTGTTTTACACAGGCGACGTGTAAATAAGAGAGTTTGTGGAGAGTACTCGTTGAGTGCTGACGTTTCTTCTCCTTCGGCGCATCGCGCCAAACAGCGTGTTCGGGCTGGCCGGCGTCCCCACCGGTCGCGTTGGTCACCGCCGCTCTTCGCCTGCAGCTGTGCCGGGACTACCAGCCCGCAACACAGCACTCATGTTTCCCGACGTATTGCCAGATGGCGTCCATATCTCACGCAGCGCCTCTTCTATCGTCTTTAGACGACATTTGCAGCGAAGCACGCAGATACGCGGCCAATTTTTCTTTCTCATCCGTTGGCGTGTATTTTAATAACGTCACATCCGTGACTGAAATGCGTCACGGAAGACTTGGTGGACCCAGCATAAAACACTTTAGTGTTAAAAAATACAGTAATACGGTTATCTGGTTACCTTCGTGAATTTGCGATGCAAATTCACGAAGTTAACGAGATAATGTTGCTATTTTCAGCATTGCTCGTTCAAATAAGTTCATCATGACATGAGATAATCAGCACCACAAGAATCAGAAATTGCTGAGCAAGTAGCCTTCGCACTAGCACTTTTAGACCCAAATAGATCGAGGATCCAGAGCGATTCTAGGGCAGCCGTCCGAGCGTTTGCCAAAGGAGTTATTTCCAGACAGGCTGTGGCGATTCTCAAGCGATAAGCCATCAAACCACACACGGTCATCTGGTTTCCTGCTCACATGGGAGAAATCAACTCGTTGAGTGCTGACGTTTCTTCTCCTTCGGCGCATCGCGCCAAACAGCGTGTTCGGGCTGGCCGGCGTCCCCACCGGTCGCGTTGGTCACCGCCGCTCTTCGCCTGCAGCTGTGCCGGGACTACCAGCCCGCAACACAGCACTCATGTTTCCCGACGTATTGCCAGATGGCGTCCATATCTCACGCAGCGCCTCTTCTATCGTCTTTAGACGACATTTGCAGCGAAGCACGCAGATACGCGGCCAATTTTTCTTTCTCATCCGTTGGCGTGTATTTTAATAACGTCACATCCGTGACTGAAATGCGTCACGGAAGACTTGGTGGACCCAGCATAAACACTTTAGTGTTAAAAATACAGTAATACGGTTATCTGGTTACCTTCGTGAATTTGCGATGCAAATTCACGAAGTTAACGAGATAATGTTGCTATTTTCAGCATTGCTCGTTCAAATAAGTTCATCATGACATGAGATAATCAGCACCACAAGAATCAGAAATTGCTGAGCAAGTAGCCTTCGCACTAGCACTTTTAGACCCAAATAGATCGAGGATCCAGAGCGATTCTAGGGCAGCCGTCCGAGCGTTTGCCAAAGGAGTTATTTCCAGACAGGCTGTGGCGATTCTCAAGCGATAAGCCATCAAACCACACACGGTCAGAAACATGAAAAATCGTCGAGAGTGCTGACGTTTCTTCTCCTTCGGCGCATCGCGCCAAACAGCGTGTTCGGGCTGGCCGGCGTCCCCACCGGTCGCGTTGGTCACCGCCGCTCTTCGCCTGCAGCTGTGCCGGGACTACCAGCCCGCAACACAGCACTCATGTTTCCCGACGTATTGCCAGATGGCGTCCATATCTCACGCAGCGCCTCTTCTATCGTCTTTAGACGACATTTGCAGCGAAGCACGCAGATACGCGGCCAATTTTTCTTTCTCATCCGTTGGCGTGTATTTTAATAACGTCACATCCGTGACTGAAATGCGTCCACGGAAGACTTGGTGGACCCAGCATAAAACACTTAGTGTTAAAAAAATACAGTAATACGGTTATCTGGTTACCTTCGTGAATTTGCGATGCAAATTCATGAAGTTAACGAGATAATGTTGCTATTTTCAGCATTGCTCGTTCAAATAAGTTCATCGTGACATGAGATAATCAGCACCACAAGAATCAGAAATTGCTGAGCAAGTAGCCATCGCACTAGCACTTTTAGACCCAAATAGATCGAGGATCCAGAGCGATTCTAGGGCAGCCGTCCGAGCGTTTGCCAAAGGAGTTATTTCCAGACAGGCTGTGGCGATTCTCAAGGGATAAGCCATCAAACCACACACGGTCATCTGGTTTCCTGCTCACATGGGAGAAATCAACGGTGCTCTCGCGAACCTCAACAAACCTGCCCACAATGCTGCACGAGGACTTGCCATCCGTGCAGCCACAAGGCAAGAAGATGCAGAGGTTTCAGAATTCAGGGAACACCTCCTCTCTTACAACGAGATATCCAAGCACTTCTACCTAGGACGCAGGGTCTTCTCCCCTCCGCACAGTAAACTAAATAGAGCACAGGCCATTACGCTAAGGCTCTCACAAACAAGAGCCTATCCAAACCCGCTGTTAATTAACAAGATTTATTTGGAGTTCTCTACTCCTACAACCTGCCACAAATGACACGAAACCATACATCTTACTCATATGCTCTGGCATTGCTCCGCGTCACCCAGCGACAAAGAAAACACTGAAGAGCGGTGGGACGCAGCTCTGCGCAGTCCGACATTAGAGGGATAATTATGGGCAGTCCAACGGGCCCGCGAAGCGGCCGAAAGGCTATCTCTTTCGGTACTAACGTGGGAGCGGCCCGCTTCGGGCTAGGAAACTAGCACAACCTATTGGACCCTAATAAAGTTATTTCATCCAATCATGAGATAAGCAGCACTGACTTAAAGAGCGATGCCGTTCGCGCTCCTCATCTTCTAGGAGTCCCCAGCTTGGTCGCCTTGTCGGTGTCTATTTGCAATCCTCGAGAGACATCTGTTTGTAAATTAAAACACAAACGTTCACAGACAGCCTGATTGCTTCATTTAGATGTGTGTTTGTTTTACCAGCAGATGAAAGCAATAACGAACTTATTGTAGTTCACAGTATGAAGGAAGATAATATTGTTACTTCAAAGTGTTATACCCGCGGTCAACAGAACGCTGCCTATAACATTAACGCAACCACCGCCCTACCAGCCTCCTCCCATCATGTTGTCGAGTATACGGAAGTTTCCTTGAAAACTTACTGCTTCTCGGTCATTTTCTCAAAGAGGTAATTATTGAAGAGTCCTTATTATCTCGAAGGGCTTTTACAATCTGGCTTGCGCTGCCTTAGTTTGCCGTGCACTTAGTGGTCTTGACGAACGCATGTTTCTCAGCTAGTCCGGGGATATTATACAGGGTATCCCGGCTGTCACGCAGCGTGATTTAAAAAACAAAGAGGAATGACTTTACGCGAGGCAAACCTGCTGTATATTGTTCCTAGTACACAGGAGTAGCCACTGCTAATTTTTTCGTTAATGAGGTTCAATTAATTTGTCATAATTTTATTTATAACTCGACAAACCTATTGCAAAACCCAGCGCCACTGGGTACCAGTGTCCAGTGCGATGCCGGATTATGGGCCCAGCGTCGCGCTCGATACTGGGCCGCTGGAGCGGCGTTTTACTGGGAGGCGCTCGGTGCTCAAGAGCAACACGGCTCTACAGCGTTAAAACAGCGGTGCCTACGTCTCCTACATAAATAAATATATTAGTAAAGAAGTCATATAGAAAGCATGAGTGCAATATAAAAAAGTATGAAAAAAAAGCTCCATCACGAGTACTCGAACTCGCGCCCTCTCATGCTCCAAGCGTGTATTCTACCACTGCGCCACGCTGAAACATGTTGACAGCGCTGTAAAAGGGCTAGTCGAGGCGCTGTCTAGTCAATACAGTAACCCAGCGTTTCGTTTCATATTTTGATGTCGCGTATTCAAGGCAGATGCGATCTTCCTTTCCAAGTCAAGCTTCCTTCTTTATTAGACAGAAACAAATGGTTGCCGGCAACGCATGAAATGCTCAAAATAGGAAGAGCGCTTAGTTTATTTAGGAATTCCCGTTTTAACTCCAAAAAATATCATATAGATAGAGGAGCAGGATGCAGTTTGACGGCTGTTACTGCAGATTTTTAATAGCCGTTTCTCGCCCTTGCTAATGATCAAAATTCATAGAAGCTTTATAATGACTCGTTCAATAAACACGCGCCTACATGAATTCGTACTGAGTAGTTTTCTCGCGTGAGCGACCATATTACTGCGGGGAGGGCGTGCCTGTATTCTAATTTGCAGTTCTATCGATACCTGCAACTAAAAAACAGCTCAGGAAGAACAAATGCAATTCGTTGAAAAAAGATGCCGGTGTGTTAGTTCACTAACGCGTACAAGTTGACAGGTATGTGTTCTGACGTATGAGTCAGAGAAGTACCGGCGAGTGCGGCCGGCTGCTTTCGGTCAGCCTGCGTTCGTTGCTGAAAGCACGTCGCATCGATGGTCATCGCTCCTTGTGCGGACACCGTACACAAGAAAAAATGGTTAATTTAGGTTAACGGATGTCCAGACTATACTTTACAGTAATTGTTACACGTTGGAATTGCGCTAAACCAAGAAGCGTCGGTGGCATGTAGACGGACTCGGCCGGTACACTAGGCCTAACGCTCGCTGGGAGCCGCACTGGGTAGGACCGATCTCGGCGCAGATGAGTTGCGATGGTTGAAGTTTCTGCATTTTGGCGTCGGAACCTTTTTAACTATTACCTAACGTATAACTGAAGTAAGTGGAAGTGCAAGAATTGTCCGAGATGCGTTTCCGGGGTGGCGATATCGAACGACGGCTGTTCTGGCCTCCGTTGGGAGGGGTCGCAAAGCCAGAGCTAATTTACTTCTTGACAACTGCACAGCGATGTAACGATTCGCTCTGTATGTTCAGAACGCCGCCTCCAGACTTATAAACATTACAATATGAAGTCATTACCGCAACACATCACGGATGTAAAACTGATATATATGCCTGTCGTGAAATGTGTATTCATTGCTGCTACGTGCTCTGCAAAAAATAACGACGTTATTGGCACTGCATGAATAAAAAAAAAAGCGTGCAACAAAGCAAAGCAAAATGACCAGTGTTGGCTGATTTTGGTTATTAACCTATTTTCTCCACATTCGACAGGGAAACATTAAAAGTGACCGTGATTTCACATATCACGTGTATCACGAAAATAGTGCGCATCTCACCGTCTTTCTCTGCCAAGCTAGAATGTGTAATATAATAATAATATATGGTTTAACGTCCCAAAACCACGATATGATTATGAGAGACGCCGTAGTGGAGGGCTCCGGAAATTTTGCTTACCTGGCGTTCTTTAACGTGCACCTAAATCTAAGTACACGGGCCTCAAACATTTCCGCCTCCATCGAAGTTAGAATTTGTGACACATGTTTGGGACCCGTTAGGATAGCATCTCTCGGTACCATCAAATTAAACATTTGATATTCAACGATACCAAAGCATTCCGCCGCGCACGATACTGAAAGCAGCGTGTGGCACTGGCAGAACAGTGTAGGCTCCAGTATGTGGCCGCGCACGCCATTGAAAATTTCAGCGTCTCCAGCGCTTCTCAGTGAGCGCCAGCGTCACAGCGGCACAGCCAGTGCCCCACCAGTACGACCCAGCTCTTTCCCAGTGCGTTCACCAGAGTCTCGGTGAATTCGAGCGTATACCAGTGTTCCCAGTGCCATTCAGTGCCAAAAAACGTACTGGTATAACGCTGGGGGTGCTGGAACGGCGCTGGTTTTTGCAATGGGGAAGTACTCACGTACACAGAGAAAAACATAGAAAAAGAGAAAAAGATATAAACAAAACAGACAGGAAAAAGAGAGGAAAAAATCAGTCAGCAAGACAGAAAGAGAAAGAAAGAGAGAAACAAAGAAAGAGAGAACGAAGCCGAAAGAAGAGAAAGAAAAGAAAGAAAGAGAAATAAAGATAGAAAAAGTGAGAAAGAGAAAGGAATAGATAGAGAGACAGAGAAAAAAATATAAAGCAACATGTACAAAAAGAAAACAGATACAAGAAACAGAAACAGCAAGAAAGAGGAGAACTGAGGAAAAAATAAAGAGAAACAAGAAAGGCCACCCCAGCTCCGCTCTTCCTTCAAGACTTGGCGCCAGCAGTGCCAAGCTGCCACATATTTGTTTGAAGGCCTTGAGTTGATGCGAAGGACAAGATAGCGTGTCCGACAGTGCGGAATGGTGCGCCGTTTGCCTGGAAGGGCCACTCGCTTTACAATTCTAGGCATTGCCATTGAAGCCACGCAATAAAAGAAGGCCCGGACGGAAGCTCAAGGATGGTGTTAATTTTATCGCAAAATGTTGCTATATCGTTTATTCGCTGTGATTTATACTTCCTTTGCGAGCTAATTCAAGCCCAATTGACATGTTCCAATCTACAAGAGCCAAATCCAAGTTTTACTCCCGAATACCCACGATGGTGAGCTATATATACTTTCGCCGCAATATAGATTTGAGGTATTTTGATGACATGAGGACACTGCCAAATATATTGCTGGAGCAGGCCCGACCATATTGTCACTAGCGAAAAACTGCGTTTTTATCAGTCTCAGTTTACATACACTTGGCTGTTTCTGATAAAAAAAAATTCACGGCATATCCACGGGTGAATGATGAAGAGCTTGGGCGAAGCTCCTGAAGCAATCATGGTTACACCGTGAAAACTTCAGTGGTTTCGCCCAGCAGTAATCAAAGCGATAGCCCAGTACATCATCAAACACGTGACAAACACTGTGTATATTTATACACGAAATTTTATTAATCGTAAGTGGTAGCTTGACGTGGCTTCCGTTCCCCCTTCATTATAACGACTTTATGGTCGGTGAAGTGATGGATCGGTGATGGGTCGTAGTGGGCAGTTTGCAAAGGATCAGTGATGGGAGATACTGTTCGGGAGATACTGCCGGTTACGCCTTACGCCGGACGCGTGACAAGGTTAGACTAAGAGGAGCTTCGCCCCTAAAAACGACACATTGAGTGCAGTTGTGTGAGCTGAGGAGAACTTCACCGTTTTTTTTTTTTCATTTGGTCTTAAGGAGGAAAACGAGGGGGGTGGGTCTGATTGGATGATACGCAGAAATAACCTTGATACAGAGAAATAACCCGCCGTACTACTGCAGAGCCTAAGTGTTTTGGTGCATCCAGCACTGTTGCTAATCATATTCATGGAACACTGCCTTCAAGAAATGAATGAAGTGGTACTTCACCACTAGTTCTCTGGTAATTAGAGCAAGCGCGTTTTGAACACGAGTACGCTGCTCTTAAGAGGGAATGTTCCAATTAGCGGTTCCGATTGATGATATTGTTATTAATTGACACATTTTATCGATGGCCCTACTTGTCACAATGTTCCGATGTCGCAGAAACCATCGTGCGAAGAATTACTATCACGTCAACTTGAACGACATACCCCCTCCCCCTCCCCATCGAAAATTTTGCGGAACGCGAAATTTCCAACAAAGCTATATTCCCGCTTTGTCGGAGAACACAGACTCCAAACAGATGTTCCAGGCTGTGGAAGTTCTTGCGATCTACGCAGCTACCTGCTAGGTTAGAAGCGCCGTGCACTAACAGAGCAGAAGTTCGCATTTGCAGTGGAGCCCACGTTCCATAAACTTTTGTGGCCAGGTGTACGTCTCATTGACTCTGAACGCCATCACGCAAGGAAGTTGCACATATAATCGTGGTGTATAAACCTCTCTAGAAATCCTCAATATAATTGCTTCCGAGCGGGTTGATTCCAAGTTCATGTGTATAGTACTTTCTAATTGAACCGCGACATGAAGTGGACGTGGTAGCCGCGTCATGTCGATGCAAATCTGGCCGCTAAAGTTAAGGTTGCCGCTGATGTATCTGTTAGACTCGAAATTACGCCGATAGGACACGAACTTGATAAAATAAAAGCAAGAAAACAAAAGACAGGCAGGGGCGTAACCGGAAATATTTTTCGAGGGAGTATGGTTCAACCATGCTTTATATATGTTCGTGCGTGCGTTTGTATGTGTTCGTGTATATATATGCAAGCCAGAATTGAAAATTTTCGGGGGGGGTTGAACCCCCCAACTTCCCCCTCCCCCTGAAGACAGGATAGGATATCAAGCTATCCACCAACTCGCCCAAACGTCACACTCTGCTAAAGGACACGAATTGTAAACGCTGGAAAAAAAGTTACAGCATATCCACGGGTGAATGATGAAGAGCTTGGGCGAAGCTCCTGAAGCAATCATGGTCTCGGGATCCGCTTCTCGTTGAGCCCGTTTCGCAGCGGCGTCTTTGGCGCGCACCGTCACGGCATCCACCTGGCACCGCGCGCGCTTGGCGGCGGCTTCGCGGGCGCGCACCGCCTCGAGATCCGCCTGGCGCCGCGCTCGCTTGGCGACAGCCTCTCGAGCTCGCACCTCGGTATTCTGCCGACGAGCACGAGACGCAGCGGCGTTCCGCACCCGGCGCTCCTCGTCGTTCATAGTCCGCCAAGCAGCACGATCCGGCAAGCGCACTCCTCCACGTACGGCGACGATCAAGGAGAAGGAGAGATAACGGGCGCATCAGCGAATCTGAGAGCAGCAGCACCTATAACGCCATCTAGCGTGCATTCACCCAACCGCCATATTGCACACATCTCTATGGAACAGCGCCATCCAGTATGTCGTCCCCCAACTGCAGTTTGCATGCATCTCTATGGGACAGCGCCATCTATTGAATGATACGGGAGACACGACGGCGGGTGAACGCCGGATGGAGCGACGACCGACCAGGTGATGCTCTAAGGAGCTTCACCCCTAAAAAGTACGTGCATTAGAAAATTCAAAGTATTTGCGCTTCAATCCATGAGTATTGTACGCTTGAGGCGCACCGGCTAAAACGAACCGGCGGAAACGACACCACACACCTCAGCTCGGACGGTCGAAAGTACTGCACACGTAATGCGGCGAAAGCAGAAATAGCAGAACGATGGCGAACTTTTGATCTGCGCTCGGCACTTGGGGAAGTCATTGTGTCTGTTGGTTAAAAAGGCTAAGTCATTGTGTCTGTTGGTTAAAAAGGCTAAACTGACTGATGTGGTAAGAAGCGCTTTTGTGTTATAGCAAAAGCGCCGAGCGAGCGTGCCCAGGGCTCGGAGTCCACCTTCGCATCGTGTAGTGTTTACTGAGCGGGCGCCGAGTGCGGCCTGTGAGCTCCAGTTACAGCCAGCGCATTCCTGACCTCGGCCGATCCTCTCCGTACAGCGGCCGAGCCGAAGTTACGGAAGTCTTCTCGTCGCTGCTGCCTCGTTCGCCTCGCAACGCTTTTGCTTAAATACACGAGTTCTTATTGTATACGTACCTTTGTTTCTTTTTACTTGTGAATACGCAATATCATCACGCAACCAATTCCCGGACGTCTACAGTGTTATGCCTTGTGTTTCTCGTGACTGTCGTTCATGCAGAAGAGGCCTAATTGGCCTCGAAACGTTGGACCAATTTTTCTGTAGAAGAACCCTTGCCTAGAGAGTCATCTTTTGCATTTGGTGTTTTACTGGGCTAAACCCCTTTCTGTCAAATATATTTGCCTTGAAATCCGTACGATATCTTGCATTCGCACAATAAGTTTCAGTTCAGCGTGTCTGTCGCCGTTTTACTCTTGTGCTCCGTTAAGATTTACACCTTTTATCCCCTTGGCCAGCTACGTGCAGATCACATTCGAGGAGACAAAACCTTGTAGTCTAGATGATTCATGGGTTAAAATGAGTGGGGCGAGGCACTTCCGGAAGATTTCTAAATTATCTTGTAGTCTACGACACAGTTTAAAAATTGAGCAGGTGAGAAGAATTTAATCGGAAGTATCATGCCTCGCCATGAACCTTTATTTTGTTTTTGTTTTTTCATTTCTTTTCTTTCTCTCCACTTATCTTCTTCTCTAGTGAGTGGCTGAAAACGTATATTGGACCGGTTTTTTAAAACCTGCGGTACGCTTCAATCTTCCTACAGGCAGCTATAAAATTTATTCGCATCCTTTTTATGTACGCGTGCTTGAAAACGAACCTAACGCAGTAAAGATGCTTCATAACGAAGTGTAAATTTGAAAGGGTAAATGGGTGTAGCAGGCAATGCAAACGGCTCCAACTAAGCGCGTCGACAAGTCACTGGCTTACTGCCTGAGAACTGCAGTCGCCTTTGTTCCTACCACCACCATTCGCAGGACAACGCTCTCGCAGTTGCAGTCCATGCGCTCGACATGTCATACCTCAAATGCAGAGCGGCCTTTTACGAGCGGGCTTAATCACTGAATTTCGCTGGGCTCCATTTCGGAGAGAATGTGCTGCTGGTTGAGCGTTCGGTTGATTTGCCCCCGTGGATTGCAGTTTTCCTAACGCCAAAGCAACTAAATGATCCTTCATGGCGCTTAATTTTTCAAGTGTTTTGCGGGTGAGCTGACTAAAATGAGTGCTACGCCTTTTTCTCATAGCATGTGCCATTAACAGACTAATCGTCCCCGAGAGAAACAGATGAGTAACGCTTGTAGCATCGATAATGTTTGGATGCATATGTCATACTTTCTCTGCTTGCTCAACTCAATTTATTTCAAGAATAGTGTGAAACGTATTTGGCCCTTCTGTGTGTTTGTAGAAAAGTACACTTTTCTGAAAACTATACAAAGACGTATATTAGTGAGGCACAGCCCGAGTTCACTTTAAGAAAAGCGTGAAATTTTGGCTTTTTTCTTTCATAGCAAATCAAGTCAAAATGTGCTTTATTGAGGCATACCTACAGAAGATGCGAACGAAATACTTGCACCAATAGTTTACGTGTCTAGTAGCTGCCCTAACAAAGTACAGTCATAAGGGCAGCAACGCACATTATTAGTCATGAAGTGATAGGCTTTACACATATACAAGTTTTAACGACGTACAATTCCACAAAGTAAAATTATTTGTTTGCTCTTCGAAAAATATAGCTCACAGGCGAACACAAAAGTTTCCGATGTCTTACAGTAGAACGCCTGAACAGAGCCTCTGCATGGGCGCAAGCGCAGTTTCCAAGGTTCTTATGCAAAGATAGATCATGTTAATTTTTTTATTATCGACAATCTAATTTTAAAATTTAGGGCAGCTAATCACTACTGGCGCTAGGACTGTAGAAACAGTGGAGCTGATGGCGTTTCCCTCCCCCTCCCCATCACTTCCCTTTCACACTCCTTTGTTCTACTGTAGTATACACGGTTATGCTAGGCTTTACCCTCTCCCCTCTTTCTCTCCCTAATTCTCAACCTCACTTTCCTTTCCCGCCTTCTTGCTACACTCTATACTTCGCCATGCTATGCTTTCTTTCTCTCTCTTTTTGTTTCTTTCTATCTCTATCTCTCTGTTTCTTCTTTTCTCTTTCCCTCTGTCTCTTTCCCGTTCTCTCTCTCATAGCAATGCAACCACATGGTTTACATAAATCCTTGTTCTGCCAGCCTGACTGGACTTTTAAAGTGCATGTATGTTAGCCTTTGAATGATTTTCTAGTAGTGCTTGTGTGATTATTGTCGCTGTGTGAGTTCAACACTGCGTCATAACGTTTGTGACAACTTAAATTGCACATCGTAATAAATAATGTGAAAGAATAAAGGGCCTGGGAAGCCGAGTGGCTGCGACGCTCGTCGTCGGACCGTGGTTACCCTGGTCCGAATCCTGCCCCACCAAGAAATGTTCGCGCTATCCAGTATTGAAGAATATAAGCACTACATATCAGCTTACCGCGTCTGGTGTCTAGCGCCAATGCTGCTGTTGGCATCGTTACGCAAGTGTAAACAACTGGTTATATAATACATATGCGACTCTTCAGCATATGAGTGCATGTTTATAGCACTTCCACATTTCTCTAGCGTCATTCCTTCACGTTTCGCTCAATCTGAAAAATTACGCCACAGTCGCCATCCCGCGCATGCTTCGCATAACATTGATTCCCACGGTACGTGGGGTGTGCCGAATTTTTTTTCATTCTGCCCACTTCTCTTCTCCAACGCATTGCTAGGCGGCGCACTCGGCCGAGTGCGCCGCCTAGCAATGCGTTGGAGAAGAGAAGTGAGAAGCCTAGCAATGCGTTGGAGCATGCCACGCGAGTTCATTGCTAGGCGGCGCAATCGGCGAAGCCGAGTGCGCCCCCTAGCAATGCAATGCGTTGCAATGCGTTGCAATGCGTTGTATTGCTAGCAATGCTTTGTATTTTGCACCTTTTCGTCTGAAGTACCCCCAAATATTTTGTTGGAAAATAAAGGCATTTCTGAAAGCATTTCTGAAATTGAAAAAAAAAATCACAGCATATCCGCGGAGTGAATGATGATGAGTGGGCGAAGCTGCGGAGGTTCATCGGTAAACCGTGAATCTTCCGTGAATTCTGCCCAGTACATCATCACCGACGTGAGATCGGGCGCGTTTATACTAAAGGTTCGATGAGTTATGACGACTTGCAGCGCACTTTAATTTTACATGTACGCTGTGAATTTTCATTGTTTAGAAAACCATTGCTTAGAAAACATCTGGCGTCTTTCGTTAAGCAGGTGGCGTCTTTTCGTTTTGCTTTAGAAACATCTGGCGTTCTTTCGTTTTGCTTTTACAAAACATCTGGCGTCTTTTGTTGGTTTATTTCATCAATCAACGGCGTTTTGAACAAAATTTTTATTGTTTAATCACGCACAGGAGAAATCTCACCAGGCACTACCTTGGAGGTAAAGAATGGCTGCTAATGGGAATGAGACACAGAAGAAGTCGGCTTTTAGCTAACGCTGCGAATTTTTTATTGTTCAACAACGCACAGGAAAAATCTCCCACCGGCACCACCTTGTAGGTCAAAGCGTAGGACTGGTTACATACTACGCTACGAGGGACGAACGGGTGCCGCTATAAGGAGCTTCGCCCCTAAAATTCACCATCTTCCACTAAAGGGAACCATGTGGGGATGCGAAGGAGCGCATGGGTCGACATAAGGTTCCGTTCATCACGGGCACCTTGCCCGATGTTAACGCTTCCTTGCATGTGGAGCACACTATGAATTCACTGTAGTTGCTGTTGCTGTTACTCGTGCCGAACTCTTGTTGGAGCAAGCCACGCGAGTTCATCGCGCGTCTGTAAAATCTCGTTCCCCGACGCCATCACGTGATTGCTGAGAGAGTGTAACGGGGAGAGGCCACAGCGTCTTTCCCAGCCCCTTACACGGGCCCGAACGCGCTAGCGCGTGTCAGCACACGTGGTTTTGTCTGCGTTACGCCAAGCTAGGACAGCATACGGCAGCCCGGGCCCCTAATGTGCTCTGCACGTATCATCATCAAGGCAGTCGAAGAACAAGACGAAGAAGACTTCTCCTTGGCGCGAGCCCGGGCTCAATATGTTACAAATGGCTATGATAGGTTTTAGAAAGCGTACGGTCGCCAATGGAACTACGGACAAAGCCCAGCGCAAAAGCTGCTTCGCACCTAAGAAGCCAAGTGCAGCTGTGCGAAGCGGTTGCTAGGCAACGTGAGTTTCTGCGAACGATCCAGCGCCGAGCTTAATTAGCTCCGCTGTTACAAGCTAGCAAAGTTTGAGAGAGCGTCATTAGAGTACATATTTTTTCACGAATAAATATTTTGCCACCGTGCTTCATGCAGTAGTTCTGCGATGTCCTAGCGGCACGGTTTATTAGAGCGAGGTGGCACTATATATTGTACGCAATGAAACCAAAGCATATTCATTTGTCAACCATAAGAACTGACAATTACACGAAGGATCTTGTGATCGCACTCGCGGCAATGATGACAACTTTATATGTATTCACAGAGGTGGTCCCGTAAAACAGGGTCGCGTTCGAATGTTGGAAATTGATTTAAATGTATGTGGCTCTGGCGTTATCGAGGTATGTAAGCCACATCTCGACGACAACAGTAATAGTATTCAATACCTAAACCTGAAGGTCAAGAAAGGCAATACTTGCGTAAGCCATAGGGAGCGTTTATTGTTAGGTCGGTGTGTATACGCCAGCGCTCGCTTGCTTTTTAAGATCAATTCTTTCTTCTTCGTGCTTTCTTGCGCATTCTAAAATACAGAGCTAAACCATTGTCTTAGTGTTCATCTGTGTAATGTATGTACTGTTTTACTTCTTTTCTTTATGCTGTTGGTTTATGTACAAGTTACATGTACAATAACACTTCCCCTTGTATGGGATGCACCGATGTTCTCGCTTGAGTGCTTTGTCAGCCATGTTAGTTTCTGAGTGGTATAAGTTAGTTAATACATGTGCCTTCCTGTTTGTACGTGTTGTTAACGCGATTCTCTTGTTGCCCGGTATTGTTGTACTCACAAGAAGCGTTGCTATCAGCATTCAATAAAGTTCCCTTTGTGAGTGCTTGTAAAATGGAGCACAATCATATCAAAATCCTGTTACCGGAACGGCATAATGCTCTCCCATAGTAGAGTATAAAGAGAACTCTAAATTGTTCACCTTTTGAGTGCATAGCACTTCAGGGACCCGGGCTGTCGTATGATGTCATCGTATGTTCTCGTCGTCATCGCATATCGCTTGCGTATAGCAGGCAAAGCCACGTATATCGTAGCCATCTATAGGAAGAGAGCGGGAAAGGCTAGTGAGCTTGAGAAGGAACGATGTGAGGGGCGAGAATTTGAGAAAGGAGGAAGGGAGGGGGTGGAAGGAAATATGCTGTCATCGTATGCTGTGATCTCATGTCGCCTTTTGGTTCAAAAGAATGTATAGCATAGCCATATGTATAGCAAGACGGTGGGAAAGGGAAGTGACGGTAAGGAGGAGTGACGTGAGCCTGAGGATAGAAAGGAGGAAGGGAGAGGGTAAAGCATAGTATAGCCATATATGGTGTCACGCAGACAAAACGATGCATAGCATAGACATGTATAGTATCGTGTAGTAAGTGGTGGGAATCGTTGCGCATTCAATCGGACGAACACAGGAAGGAAGGACAGAGTAAACGGAAAGAGCGCAAACTATCAACTTTCCGTTTACTCTGTCCTTCCTTCCTGTGTTCGTCCGATTGAATGCGCAACGATTCCCACCACGAACATGCACCAACTCGCCCAGCAAGAAGTTCTTCTAAAATATCGTGTAGTAAGGGCGCGGGATAGGGAAGCTTGGCTCAGGAGGCGGGAACGAGGAAGGGAGAGGGTAAAACATAACATAGCTATGTGTGGCGTCGCGTGCAAAACTATGTACAGCATAGCCGTATATAGCAATGAGATGGCAAAGGGAAGCGTGGGTGAGTAGGTGGGAAAGGAGGAATGGAGAGGGTAAGACAGCATAGCCAGGTATAGCGTCATGCAGGCAAACCCATGCCTAGCATAGCCGTGTAGTATGGTGCAGTCAGGGTGCGAGAAAGAATGTAGGGTGAGGAGAAGGGAAAGGAGGAGAGGGTAAAGCATAACCACGGTGTAAGAATATACTCAGGTGATGACACTCTTCCCCAACGCATGGGAAACCGCAATCCACGCGCGTCCAGATAATGTTATAATAATATCTGGGGTTTAACGTCCCAAAAGTCCAGATAATGTTCGGGCATGGGCGTCCGCAAGGGGGGGCAAGGGGGGGCATCTGCCCCCCCCCTGGAATTCGGTATATATATAGGGTCATTCCACGCCAACTGTCCCAGTCTGGGCGCTCGACAAAAATCGATTTCTCTGAAAAAATCTGAGAAAATTAGACACACATAGACATTACTTCTACAGTATTTTCCCAAAATATTTTGAGCGGCAAAAATTTTTCGGGCACGTGAGCGCCATTTGAACTTCTTGATATGGTGGAAAACCAGGTACGAAAGAAAAATTCGCGATAAATAGACCATTTCACGCATTCATCCGAAACTTGCTTTTCTGTGTTTTCAGAGCATCGCGCTTTTATTATAGGACAGTTGCTTAGAGTAGCTTTATATTTTTCACTCCTTGGCGCGTAGGTAAAATTGAGTAAGTGGCTGCTTTTTCGGGAATTTTTT
>NC_051186.1:84288196-84327829 GCF_013339695.2 Rhipicephalus sanguineus
TTCTTTTCATCTCTCCGATTTGCGCTCAGGGACATGGCAAGTACCTATGGCTGATGACGCTCGACCGAAGACCGCCTTTGTCACGCCCGACGGCCTGTACGAATTTAACGTCATGCCGTTTGGGCTGTGTAATGCGCCCGCCACCTTTGAGCGCATGATGGATACCGTTCTGCGCAACCTGAAATGGCACACGTGCTTGTGCTACCTCGACGACGTCGTCGTGTTTGCTCCGGACTTCTCCACGCATCTTCAACGCCTACGGCATGTTTTGACGCGTTTGAGCGACGCGGTCTGCAACTGAATCTAAAGAAGTGCCGGTTTGCAGCACGGCAGCTGACAATCCTCGGCTACGTCGTGTCCAAGGACGGAATTCTTCCTGATCCCGCCAAGATTCGGGCCGTGACTGAGTTCCCCAAACCTAAGTCCGTCAAAGAACTGCGCAGTTTCGTAGGACTGTGTTCCTACTTTCGGCGCTTCATTCGAAATTTCGCGACTATCATATCGCCACTGACGAAGCTTCTCGGAAGTAACGGGCCCTCCATTCGTGGTCGTCGGAGTGCGACGACGCTTTCGCAAAGCTCCGTCGTTGTTGACGTCGCCTCCCATACTACGCCACTACGACCCTGCGGCCCCTACAGAGGTACACACAGACGCTAGCGGTGTTGGCCTTGGCGCTGTCCTTGCGCAGCGCAACCAGGGTTCCCTGAATATGTCGTGGCATATGCAAGTCGTACGCTTACTAAAGCCGAGACCAATTACACCGTCACTGAAAAGGAATGCCTGGCGATCATCTGGGCCCTTACGAAATTCCGACCTTATTTGTATGGTCGCCCATTTGATGTCATCACCGACCATCATGCACTATGCTGGTTGTCGTCATTGAAGGATCCCTCAGGCCGCCTCGCCCGCTGGGCACTTCGCCTACAGGACTACGATATCCGCGTGCTGTACCGCAACGGACGCCAGCATGCTGACGCCGACGCACTCTCGCGCTCCCCCTTGCCTGACGACAATACTTCCAGCTCAGTGTCTCCCAATGCCGTTTCGTCTATCGACATTCAAACCATCGCCACTGAACAGCGCAAGGATCACTGGATTGCCTCACTGATAGCCTTGCTGAGTGATCCATCGGCGACACCATCCACTCGCGCATTGCGTCGTCAAGCGCACCATTTCGCCGTTCGCGACGACCTCCTCCACCGACGCAATTACGGCGACGGCCGCCAGTGGCTACTCGTAATACCCCGCAGTCTGCGTTCTGACATATGCGAGTCGTTCCACTCTGACCCGCAGTGTGCACACTCTGGGGTATCGAAAACCTACCACCGCATTCGCCAACGGTACTTTTGGCGAGGGATGTACCGCTACGTGCAGAAGTTCGTCCGCTCCTGCATCGATTGTCAGCGCCGCAAAACTTCAACGCACCTGTCGCCGGCAGGTCTGCAACCTCTACCTTGCCCTGACCGGCCGTTTGGGCGCGTTGGCATCGATTGTATGGACCACTTCCTCTAACGTCGGCTGGTAAACCGCTGGGCCATCGTCGCTGTTGACCACCTTACGCGATACGCCGAAACTGCCGCCCTCCCAGCGGCTACAGCGCGCGATGTTGCCTCCTTCCTGCTGCACCGATTCATGCTGCGCCACGGTCCACCCCAGGAGCTGCTCAGCGATCGAGGTCGTGTCTTCTGGTCCGAAGTCGTCGAAGCCATTCTCAAAGAGTGCAACGTTGTTCACCGGAAAACCTACTGCTTACCACCCGCAGACGAATGGCCTCACCGAACGCTTTAACCGCACGCTCGGCGACATGCTCTCGATGTACGTCGCCGCCGATCACACAAATTGGGATGCCATTCTGCCTTTTGTCACCTACGCCTATAATACCGCCCCGCAGAGCACTACTGGTTTCTCGCCCTTTTTCTTATTGTACGGCAGGCACCCGTCGCACACGATCGACACAATCCTTCCCTACAAGCCGGACCCGTCTGAGTGTGCGCCTATTTCTGCCACAGCAAGACTCGCTGAGGAGTGTCGGGAGCTTGCCAAGACATTTACTACGAATGACCAAGAGCGGCAGAAGAGCATTCGCGGTGACACCACCACTTCTGCGCCCACGTTCCTCCCTGGAGCACTCGTATGGCTCTCGGTCCCTACCACTGCACCTGGCCTCTCTTCAAAACTACTGCCGAAATACGACGGCCCCTACCGTGTCGTCGAACGCACGTCCCCGGTCAACTACGTGATCGAACCCCTTGAACCATCTTCGGACATGCGCCGTCGAGGGCGCGACATTGTCAACGTGGAGCGCCTGAAACCCTACCATGACCCGCTCATAGTGACAAGCAGTTAGGTCGCCAGGCGGCTCCCTTTCGTACCCGGGGTAATTGTAGCGAAGCGTTGGAAGCCTCTAATGGTCGCCCTCTCGAGCGCTTACTAGTGGGTCGTCCTCTTCCGCTCTTCTGGGACAGCACGCTCCTCGCGCTCAGAGTCGGCACCCCGCCTTGACTGTCGCAGTCGTTTATCGTCGCCGAGTGCCCGCTAATAAACGTCTTTATAGTGCTAATATTAATGTTTGTTCGGTGTTTTTAACGCGATAACATAATATAAACATACATATTATCTACTTATTGAACTCAAAATTAACAACAAAAGTAATAATGAGGGTGTTATCGTGATTATAACATCAGCCAATGGTGGAACTGCCGACAATCGCGTCATATTTTGCGGACTAATACATCATTTGTCGAGAGAAGAGGGAGCGATTTTCAGCTGACTTTGAGAATTTATTGTAAATTCCAGGCCGTGTGCATCGCTATAATATTTGGCTCGCGTGTTCTCGGGAGCCTCGACTACCGATTGGCAGCGCTCTTTGAGCATGCTCGAAAAGTGTTGCAGGGCCCCTTTAAGTAGCGAGTGACGTCGGTGGCAAGGCGCGGCCAGTAGTAAATTTTCTGTATTCTTGCCAGCGTTCGGGAAAAACCAAGGTGTCCTGCTGTCGGGTCTTCGTGCGGGGCCTGGAAGACTTCTGGTCGCAATTCTGAAGGCACCACGAGAAGGTACTTGGCTCGATGTGGTGAGAAGTTCTTCTTTTGGAGAACGCCGTTGCGTAAGAAAAACGACGCCAGTGCTCGCTTGAACACTTTCGGAACGACGGCGTTTTTGCCCTCGCGGTATTCCATAAGGCCTCTGAGTTCCGGGTCGCATCGCTTTTGTTCAGGGAAGTCGTCGGCACTTATGGTTCCCAAGAAGTAGTCATCATCCTGGTCGTCCTGCGGCGGCTGGTCCATGGGGGCACGAGACAGGCAGTCGGCGTCAGAATCTTTTCTTCCGGACTTGTAAACGACGGTAATGTCAAATTCTTCAAGTCTCAAGCTCCATCGTGCGAGACCACCTGAAGGGTACTTCAAGTTAGCTGGCGAACAGAGGGCGTGGTGGTCGCTCACAACTTTGAAGGGCTTGCCGTAAAGGTAGGGGCGAAGCTTTGATGTAGCCCAGATTATAGCAAGGCACTCCTTTTCTGTCATAGAATAGTTGGCTTCCGCCTTTAATAGCGACCGGCTACCATAGCTGATTACCCTTTCCAATCCGTCAGTCCTCTGCACAAGAACGGCGCCGAGTCCTACATTGCTTGCGTCGGCGTGCACTTCTCTAATGGGCGAGTAATGGAGGCGTCTGCAGGCGTCGTTTTAGTTATTGAAATGCTTCCTCATGCGGCGTTTCCCACTTGAACTCGACGTCGGTCCTGGTAAGGTTAGCAGGTGGCTCGGCGATGCGGGCAAAGTTTTTGAATTCAAGCCAGGCAGTACTGCATCCATGACACGTTGGAAAGTGGCGGGTGCCCAGCAAAGACCAAAGGGCATGACCTTGAACTCGAACAGGCCGTCTGGTGTTATGAAGGCAGTCTTTTCTCGGTCTCTCTCGTCGACTTCGATTTGCCAGTAGCCGGTCTTGAGGTCCATCGATGAAAAGTACTTGGCGTTGTGGCGTCGATCTAGGGCGTCGTCTATTCGCGGGAGAGTGTACATGTCCTTCTTCGTGACCTTGTTCAGGCGACGATAGTCGACGCAAAAACGCAAGGTTCCATCCTTCTTCCTCACTAACACCACAGGTGACGCCCACGGACTCTTGGACGCCTGGATGATGCCGTCGCGTAGCAATTTGTCGACCTGTTTCTTGACGGCCTCGCGTTCTCGCGTCGAAACTCGGTACGGGCTCTGACGGATTGGTCGGGCACTTTCTACTGTTATGATGCGATGTTTCGCGACTGGGGTCTGTCGAATTCTTGACAACGACGAGACGCAGTCCTTGAATTGTAGGAGCAGGGCTTTTAGCTGGCCTTGCTTGTGCTTCGGGGGCTCGGGTTGGCGTCGAAATCGGGTTGGGTTCGTCGATCCGTCGAAGCAGGTTCGGTAGCATTGAAGAGGGCGAAAGCATTGCTGGCGTTCACGAATTTGTGGATGTAGGCGACCGTCGTACCAATGTTGAGGTGCCTATATTCGTGGCTGAAGTTTGTCAGGACTACCTTTGCTTTGCCATCACGCAGGTCGGCTATGCCTCTTGCGACGTAAATGGGACGGTTCAGAAGTAGGTGCTGATCGCCCTCGATGACACCTTCAAGGTCTGCGGGTTCCTCGGTGCGGACCGAAATGATGATGCTGGAGAGAGGCGGAATGGTGACGTGCTCTTCTATCACATTCAATACGGGGTTTCCTGGCGTCGTGTGTGGCGGCAGCGCTTTTTCTGAGGTTAGTATTATTGACTCAGACCTCAGATCGATGACGGCGCCATGGTGGCTTAGGAAGTCCATCCCAAGTATCATATCCCTGGAGCAATGCTGTAAGATTACAAAGCTCGCAGAATAAGTCCGGTTATTGATGATGACTATTGCGGTGCAGACTCCAGCCGGAGTTATTAGATGGCCCCCAGTGGTCCGGATTTCGGGGCCTTGCCAAGCGGTCCTACCTTTCTTCAGCCTTGTGGCGAATGGTCCACTGACGACGGAATAGTCGACTCCATTGTCGACGAGAGCGGTGACGTTGTGGCCGCCGAATAGTACGTCGAGGTCGCTAATCCGTCATCTTGCATTGCGGTTAAATTTCCGCGTCGGGTCACGGCTAGGTCGGCTTATCCAGCTGCTTCTACGTCGCGTCGATAGGTCGTCTTCAGGGACCGAGGTTTCGTCGTCAGGGCTTCGTCTACTTCGTGTCATGTTCTGCAGATCTCGTCGCGTTGTCGTTGTCGGCAGCCGCGGAGGATCTTCGGCATTTTCGTCGTACAGCAACCGCACCTCCATCGGTTGCTGCCCTTAGTTTCTCGGATACCGGGCCAGCGTGCTGCCGACGGGGCGGTGACATGTAGCGGCCGGGCGACGGCGAGCGGAAAGGTCGTCGCTCTTGCCACTGTGTTCCGGTGAGGTAGTCGTCGATGTCGCGAGGCCGTTCGCCTGGCTACGGGCGCGGCGCGTTGACGGCGAATCCGCGTAGCCCCATCTGTCGGTACTGGCGGCGGCGGTACGTGGGGCCGGCCTCCCCGCAGTGGTAGCAGAGCGGGCGGTTGTTAAGGCCCAACCGCATGCACGCGATTTTCGAGCGACGGCGACAAGCGACAGCGACAAATGGGCTCCGTCGCGCTGTCGCGTCGCGACGGGAGCACCCACATGTTCGCGATAATGTGTCACGGTTGCTCGATTGAAAACTATTCCGCGCACACAGGTAAATTGCGAAAAAGAATTACCAAGTAGATGTATGACAATATGCCAAATTTATAATTGTCTTGTGTGAGATAAGGAAAGCATAAAAGCGTTTCGTGACTCTTTTTTGCAATCTTATGTTTAACCGCGACAGGGTTATCTGCTGTGATCTCCATGGGGCGCCCGGAAGCGTACGCTGCCTACGCTCCTACGTCGCACATTGCAAACTGCGTTATGTCACGGTTAGTCCACGAGGCGCATTTCTACAACGTTTCTTCTTGCAGTCGTGCAACATTTAAGAAAAGCAGCAGCGACTCGCATCGCTGCCTCGCAAGGAGAAGGGCCACCTCACACGAGGTCGATGTTGACATTGCAGCAAGCTGCCAACAATGCAGCAAGCTACCACCGAAAAATTAACGACAAAATTCGGCTGCTGCCTCACTCTCCGCGTGAGATGGGGTTGTAAAGAAGGTAGGCTATAACTTGCATTCCTTGAAGTACGCGCCGATTGGAAGCATCAAGAGCAAATTACAACCGAAGCGAGGATCGGTGATGCTGCCATGTTGCCGGAAATCGTCACGCTCACTTCCGGGCGACAAGCGATTTTTTCTAGTTTTCCAGAAAGCTGCGACGCGACAAGCGACGGCGATGGATGGCCCTCCGTGACAGCAAATCATGTCGCTCGTCGCCGTCGCTCGAAAATGGCGTGCATGCGGTTGGGCCTTTAGGGGCGCGCCAAACGTCGGTCTTCCTTGGCGCGTAGCGGGAGGCATAGCGCTGGCCGACAGGAGGACGGTAGGGTGCCCTAGAGTCACTCTAGGGTGCCCGTGATGGTGGCGGCGTCTGGCGACGGAACTGCTGCGGCGGCGCGGCGTCTTGACGTGGACGAGGAGCGGGGGCGTTGCGTCGGGCTGCAGCAGCGTAGCTCATTGCTTGTGGCTCAGGCTGCGCTGGTTCAGGTGCTCTCAGAAATCGCTGGATATCCTGGCGTACGACGTCGGCGATCGGGTCCACTTGAGGCTGAGAGGAGGGCAACAATTTACGCAGCTCCTCCCGCACGATAGCTCTGATGGTGTCACGCAGGTCATCAGATTGCAGCGCGTGAACCTCCCCATAGGTTGCGTCAATACATACGAAACCCACGAAAAAAATGTTCATAAGATTGTTTTTCCGAAGTGCGCGACCGGGAATTTCAACCTGCGGTCACTCGCTCCGCGGGGCAACGCGTTAAGCCTCTCAGCCTCTCATCTACCCTTCAGCATACAAACAGCGAGCCTATTTATATACACCGTTTACCGTTTATGGTACGTGCCAGCCAAGGAGGGGGGTGGTTCCATCCGCCCTATTTCGAATGTACATACACGACACATGCAAACGCACGCATGAGCATGCATAAGGTATCGTTGAACACCACCGAAAAACATTCTGCCTACGCTACTCGTACGCACATCTCGGAGGTGCTTCAGCGTGGCAGAGGCTTGTTCGGCATCCCCCGCGAAATGGCGCAAAGGTGCGCTCTTAGCGGCACCACTCCACCGTGCTTGGTCGCGCCGCACGGATGTAGGAGCCGAAGGGCGTTCGTACATTGATTTAGATAGCGTGGTCACCTGTGCTCACGCACGTATCTTTAGAGCGGGATTCAAGAGGTGGCTCGTAGTTTTGTACCTGCTTTGTTCCCATCGTGAGAGTTTCGTTAGAGACAGAGAAAACACATAGGTCAGTTTCGTGGCTGCAGCTGCCGCGTTCGCTAAAGGAGCAAAGAAGAAGCCATCCGCTCGTCTTTCGTAGGGCGAAAGGTCATGACGGGCGCTGGTGGGGGAAAGGGGGAGGGGGAGGGCGTTTCTCGAGCAGCAACTGTGAACTTTGCTCATAAGGGTACGGTCGCGAGCTCTATCTCGACAGACATCAGTAAACGACTCAAAAATGTGCTGCACTCCCACCGCTTACTTCGCGTTGAGGCGACAGAAAGCCCGAAAACTGCTTCGCTCCCTGAAGTGTCCGTATTCGCTTAAAGCAGCGTTTTGTATAGTTACGCGAAATCGGATTCAAACAAGTTTGCAGCTAGCCTTTCTTCGTGTAACATTCCAATTCGTTACTCCCGCACTCATTGCTTTACCCGTGCGGTGAAACTGTGATTTTTTTTTTAAAGTAGAAGTCTTTTGACAGCTTTGCTATGTCCTCACGATAGCTAATAATATGCCCTCCTTATCTAAAACTGCGTATCATAATGCTCTTTCCATGACACGGTTTTTTTAGCCACGCTCTTAATCAGCGGAGCTCTTTAAAGCCGAATTAAATCCCTGAGGACCAGTCGTCCGCACTTTCTAGCGCAGCTGCGAGAGCGAAGCCTGGCGAGAGGGAAAGCATGGGTAAAGCTAAGTGGCTGAGACGGAAGCATAATGTAGCGACTTGAGCCTAGTAGAGAAAGGGTAGCGACGTGGAGAGGGTGAAGCTGGGTAGAGTATGGGGGAGAGAAAAGGCGAAGCTATGGTGGGAGCGCATCAGGTGGTGTGGAGATAATGACAAAACAGGAGAGGGGTTGACTGTGCTGGTGAAAGGAGTCGACCAATAGTAGCACGCGCTCGAGCCGAGGTGGTCCTGTTGAGAGGTGAGGAAGGGCGCGCCGAGCCTTCGCAAAAGCGGAGGAAAGGCATGTTGATGCCACTGGCCCCGCTATTAAATCAGCCTTCGCGACATTAGGTCAGTTGAAGATGCACATTTTTTTTTTACTGCTGCATATAAAAACACCTGTACGTGTCAGTACCAAGCTTTTCCTATGCCACCGATGCATACAGGTCGTAATATAAGTTTCCGGCCTGAGCAATTTAAATGGCGATTGAAATGAAACAACTGTGTCACTTTCTAATACAATGACCGTTCACATTAACATATTTTTCACATCGCTTTTAACAAAGGTTTTGTGCCCTTCAAAATATAATCTGAACTTTTGCTTCAAATTGTCCGCGGACTGCATTCTTGACTTCATCTTCAGAAGCAATTCTTTGCCTCAATTATCTCTCTGTAGCCTTATGAAGATGTAGTGGTCACAGTGCATCACGTTTGCGCTGCAGAAGTGGAGCGTTGGGGTAAAGCAGGTGGATCCCATTAAAAAAAACTCTCACTTCTTCAGGTTTATTGCATCATGCAGGTCATGTAAAGTCACACACAGAGTCGAAACTCACAGGCAGGCTTCGCAATAGATGGCGCTATGTGCTTCAGACGGCCGTGTTGCTCTGAGCTTTAGATGTCAGGTCATACACTTATGAAATCACCCTAACATCAATAAAAATTTCCCTTGGTCCGACGCGGTTAAACAAAGTTTGTCGAGCAATAGCTCGGTTTTGATTGCTTTGAAAAAGAATGAGACCATTGGTTTTCAGAGACGTTTCACCTTTAACAAGACATGTTCGTTTTTACTTGAAAGGGCGGACGTGGTAACGAGAAGAAATTCGCGCTTAGTAATAACGGACAACGTGCGAAGTAAGTGCAGCCAAATAGGAAATACGGATAACATTTCTTTTTTCTTTCTGCTTTCATAGGACTAAGTCCCCACTGGAAGACAGAAGAAGCACTGCTGTACCAAAGCAACAATAACACTTGTGGCGTGTTCATGATTCTCCACAGAAGAAGAAGTATGTAAACACGGTTTTTCTATAGATAAAACTCAGCCTTTGTTATTCGCACTAACTAAACCTCTGGGATTTAGTTTTGATTCGTGGCTTATATCGCTACGCTAACGCAGAATGGGATAAATGATGGGCAGAATATCTGGCAGGAACGTAAATACAAAAGAAATTACAACGCGATAGCGTTAAAGAGCTCGTTTCTCAGAAATTCCGGTGTCGGCGCCGACACCGGAATTCACCATCTTGTCAGTTCCCGAAAAATCGAGAAAGATGCAAATTAAATACATAACAAAATCGAACACTGCCCGTCTGCGTGGCGAGCAGGTGTTCTACCACAGAGTGACGCTATTGCTTGAAACTGCTTCGGAAAAAAAGACACTATATGAATGTCGTCTATGTAAAGGAGTCTCCTCAATGCATGTAATGTTACGTGGCCGAAGTGTGCAATCGCGACAGGCGTCAAAACATGTGAATTGCGCAACGAGTGGGTGTTTTAAGGGCCCACGCATTACAAAGCGCTCAGGCATACTAATTTGTCATCAGCAGCAAAAGCATCAACAAAGTGAGCAGCCGCGTAGGTTCACGTGTTGCCTTACGGACGCGTAATAGGCCCTTCGCGGATCCGCAAAAGGAAGGAATTGTGGCGCAGTGCGCAACTAACAGCTGTACTTACATTAGGCAATCTAGGATAGTTTGAAACGGCCAATGTTTCGCGCCCTTGCGGCACGGTTGAGGCATGCACCGAGAAGGGAAGCTGTGCTAGCAATTTAGGAGGCGATGAGCACGGGGCCCGATTACGCTGTCGCATTCTAATTTTCAAGGCGAAGCTCAAGCGCTCTCCACGTTTATAGCATGCTTTATTAATTCGCATGCATTTTAAGCTATCTCTTAATTCTCACTGACACAGTCGTGACTTATACGTCTGGCTTGGTCATTGGAATGTTTCAAATATATTTCCTAGTGCCTTGATAACTGCTTTGCTGTAGAAAATGTCAGCAAGCTGTAGGAAAGGCTGTGTCACCAGTAAAGATCTAACCCACGTGTTACTTGTCATTTGCGACTCACGTGTCGTTCGTACGTCGGTGTGTTATAGCGTTATGAGAGTTTCATTCAAACTGTTGTACGCTACAATACAGGCAAACTGCGCAGCTAGACAGGTGTGCGAAAGGTAATTAGATGCGCCACATTTCGTTGCTTATGTGGATGCCAAGAGCATGCAACAGCAACCATTGCGACGCTCACATATTCAGGTGAAACGACACATGCAAGAAGACGCCATATTGTGCAAGTTTTTTCTTTTTTTATTGTAAGGAAAGCTTTGTACGCAAATAATATATCCCGAAGCGAACCACTGTCGTAGCCAGCAATTTTCTTGAGGGAGGGGGGGGGGTGTCCCACCACACTTTATGTATTCTTGTGCGTGTGTTTCTATGTTTTGGGGTTATATACAGGGGGTACCAAGTATATCGCAGCACGATTTTAAAAAAAACCCCACTCGCATTAGTTGAAGAAAGCCTAGTACATATTGTTCCTAGTACAGTAGGCTAGCCGCTAGTAATTTTTTTGCTAATTAGATTTAATTATGCGTTTGTAATTAAATATCTCATTCGAGAAGTACTGTTCAAATCAGTGAAGTGTCAATGAGGCAGTTGTAGTCAACCACGTGGGGCATCGAACTGCGCTATTCGCAGCGACGTACTAATTGCGTACTCATTTTTTCTCAATGATAAACGATCCCCACGAAATATGAAAAGTACCACGTGATAGCGCTCTCAGCCGCATCGTAAAGTAGCGCCCTCAAACAATCTCATTGAAAGCGATTCCTTTGCCTGTCGCACATCCGAAGAACAGCGCATCACCTTGATAGTGATATGGAAGTAGCAGCAAGCTACGCGGCTTATACCAGCGATTCCTTTCTGTCAGTTATACGTCACACTTCTTACCCTCCTCTTAAGACTTACTGATCCGCTTGATAAGAATGGCGTTTGACAGCATGGTCGAAGCGCTGCTCTTACCACGGACGAAACCCCAAAAGCAATGAAAGAGGCGTAGAATATTTCAAAATATCAGTTCTACTTGCACCAAGGTATATGTAAACTGGTAGCGTAACTTCCGTAGAAGCCCACGTGTCAAGCCGGTGGCTAGTTGCAGAGCCATATATACCCTTCGGGAGAGTTTGGCGATTGTTTCATCTCGCCGCTCTCCACGCCCCGCCCCAGCGCCGCCTTCTTCTCGTGACGTAAACTCTCTCTCCTCGCTGGCGGCGGCGGGCGGCAGCGCGGCGCGGCGCGGAGCCATAGAGGCTGAGCCGCGACGGCGAGCGCCGGCACGCCGCATTTACACGATCGCTGACTAGCGCGCGTAGGACGTAGGTTGCGAAGCCCTTGTGCGAAGCCGCGTATGGTCTCGCGCGCGTATTCATGGCGACTGCTCCTCGCATTCACGCTTGAATTTGTTGCGTGCGATGGGCTGTTGTCTAATCCAAAAGCGACAACGCCTTTGGATTAGAAACATCAGACGCAGCAAATTGGACCCCGATATGCGAGATACGTACTTGAGTATTTCGCTTGGATATTGCTCGTATTGTAAACAGCGTACCATTAACACAAACTTATTATTCGTTGTGCAATAGGGCCCTTTAAGGCGCACAAACTCTAAAAACCGTTTTGTCACGCGGAAAAAAGGAGTTTATAGTTCGCGTTTCCAACGCTTGGGCAAATAGAAATTTTGCAGCGATCACGCTATAAGTGTCAAGCCTGATGTGTTGTGTTTGCGTAATTTATCGCGCGTTCTGAGCACGAGCTTGGAATGCTACCGAGATGTTGTGAGGGGAAGATTTATTTCGATATCGCGGGTTAGTGCCGCCGCGCGTCAGCTGCGGCGTTTATCTGGCATGTGTTGCACGTTATGTGGTCTGCGCCTCTGTGACTGTAAGCCTATGGTGTCATTTACCGCAGTGTGTTGCCGCTTGTGCATATGCTACCAGTTTTACGCTTAATTCCGCAGGTAAATTAATCCGCGCCTCTGTGCTACGCGAATGTGCCTTGCGCTTCTTATTCATTCACGTATGTACGCGATGTCTGTGCTAGTGCAGGAAGCTCTTCTACTATAGCAAGGGGCGCTCATGTACTCGAGAAATTTCGTTTTTAGGAAGGATAGAGCGTGAAGTTGAGCAGAAAAATGATTTTCTAAATTAAACCAACAGGATGTCCGCTATGACAGACTAGCAGTACGAAGTAGTATTTTCATCTAACACTCGCCTTCTAGGGGCCCTGCACCTGCTCTGGCGAAAACCGTAGAGGCCTCAGCAAACGCGAAAATTGACCGCCGGCGTCCGCGGGGTCGGCGTCCCGCGTCGGAGGCGTCAACACGAGGGATGTTAAGAATCATCACGTAATGACGTCACCATACGACCAAAGCTTGTGACGTCATGATGACATCGAATAACGTGACTTCACGCGATGACGTCATCACATGACTTCGCCGATTTGCACTGCCTTCGTGATTGGCCCACCAATCACGGAGGGTGTGTGAAGCGCCGATGTCATGTGATGGCGTTATCAGGTGACGTAACGTAAGCTGACGTCAACATGACGTCATTGTGACGTCACAATGTTTAGCTATCTATGATGTCCTAGTGAAGTGATCACATTATTTTTACTGCCTCCAAGATCGGAGGCGTTGCAAGCTTTCTGCTCGTCCCCAGGTATTGCATTGCCTCCGTGATCGGCGGGCGATCACTGAGGCTGTGCAAAGAGCCGATGTCATGTGATGACAATAACAAATGACGTAACGTAATCCGACGTCAGCATGACGTCGTTGACACGTCACAAATTTGAGCTATCTACGACGTCCTTGTTACGTCATCACAGGATTTTTTGCCTCACTCGTGTTTGCGCCGAAGCCTCGGGCCTCCAGCCAATTCGCGCGTTTCATGAGGCATCTAAGGTGTTCGCCCTAAAAGCAATGTTTTAATGACCATGACATTGAACAGGGCGAATTCTGTTTGCATGAACACCCCCATGCTGTTGAAAGCGCGACCATGGGAGATCCGATTTCTGATTGTAAAGTGATCTTGCGCACTCGCCGGTACTCCGCTCCCAAATAAAGAAATCAATGTTATGTATATAGTACACAGTTCAGGAGATTATAGTACACAGTTCGGAGCGAGCATCATCCCTGGGTCAAAAAACTTCTCACGAGATCACTGTGCGGAGAAACGCCAGCCGCACCATACTAAACATCTTCAGCGACAGAAACATTACCAAGCGTCGTTATTATTGAACTCAAGCTTTAAAAATTAATCAAGAAAAAAAAGCAATATAGACGCAAACCCACAGATCTTCATAGCTGGAAAGGTCACCGATGATCACTATACTCCCTCACGCGAATCCTGAGCTCAGCTTTCTGTTCAGGCAACGCGAACTGTGCTTGAATTTCTGGCTACTCGCATTGGAACATTCGTTACATATTGCCACAGAAACTGCCAGTGCTCGAGTGCTACGCACGCCACTCTGTGCATTGCAGACGTCATCAACATCCCCGTCACGACAAGCGAGACAGTAGCAGCGCACCCGCCAACCCTGCATGCACACGAGCTCCGACCGAAGGGCGAGCCCGCATAACGGAGGAAGAAAGCGATGTTAGAGGCCAGTGGCTTGTGATATCGACAGAATCAACGTTCGCTGTCTTTCGTCCTCGTTCGCTCTATCGGTTACGCCGACGACGCCAACGGCGATGCCGAACAACGCAGGAACAGGCGCCAAGAGCTGCGCTCTAAAAGCACACCGCGTATCGTAGAACGTCGTGGACTCGATTCGGCGTACACAACTCAGTTTCACGATGATTTGGACATGTCGAATTCACTCCATATTTTTCATTAAACTTGTATAACAATGTTCTTGCACAATTTCGCGTTCGCAATTTGTTTAGGAGCGCTAGATTTCATGAACGAACAGCGCGTACATAGCCTCAGCCGTGCGCCCATCGCGCCGAAAGACTATATATGGCGGACGGCGCCGGAGCGGAGGCGTGGCGGTGACGTGAACAGCGTCATCGCCGCGCCGCGACGTCACTGCCCCGCCCATTCGCCAGACTCTCCCCATCGACGGCTCTGGCTAGTTGTTGCAACAATCGCCATCTATGTGAGGAGGGGACAAACAGAATTTAAAAAAAAAAGAAAAAGATGACGTCACAACCGAAAGCGGAAATGACGTCACGTTTTAACGCGATGGGCGCGAAATTATAAAATTTTTTGACAGGGCGCCGCTTCTTACTTTTTTTTTATAGCTGCATGTTCTTTTTCTTATCACTATGACGGCTCCATAATGGAAGCCTGCAAGATAACGGGAAGACGAAAAAGACAGATTTGATAAATAAGGTGTATTTTATTGGCGAAATATTGCAGTTGAACTGGATATTACCCCAAAATATATAACACAGAAATCACAAGTAGCATAACAATTCAACGTGCACACTGTGATGGTGTAATGTGGGCCCAGGATCCGAAATAATTCAAACGGCAGTAAGGTGATTCTGTACACACAACACAGACTAACACAACCGATAACTCTGACAATGCACACAAAACACACTACAGCATTCCTTATTTACATCCTAAACGTCCTACGCGCCTCGCACACAAACTGTCCTACTCGAAGTTATGAACTGTTGCCGCTGCGGCGAGGTCGGTCGTCACCGGTACTCCTTGGGCAGTCAACAGTCACGCTGCCTTGACCGTGGCGAGGTGGTAGTGGTGGTGGTGATGGCACTGCAGGCCGGTAGATCACCAGGCCACTGCAGCGCAGGTTAGCTGCCCGTTGCCAACATGAGCCGCGGCCACCTCGTGACACCACTCGGGCCCCAGGACCTCAGGCCAGGAACAGACTAGGCTGCCGGTCTCCGTGTCAGCACCGGGCACAGAGCGGGAAACAGGCTCACCAGGTCCGCAAGGCTGCCGGACGCCTGGTTAAGCGATGTCGCGCCCGAACCGCCGACCAGCGGCTGCCATTCCAACCGTGTCGCGCTCCAACTCCTCGAGCCGCACGCCCCGCCAGCGCTTCCTTTTCGTCGTCTTCCCCTCCAAGGTGTACCGCAGAGCAGAACTGTCGTTCCCTCTTCGCCCCGTCACGGGCCACACAATCCACATCATCACACACACAAACCTTGCACACGTGTTGCTCTTGCATCCGTAGACAGCGCAGCGTTTCTTCGCGTAGCGTGGCGGACTCATCGTCCCGAAGGGCGACAGCACGCCGGCCGTGCGCTGGCAAAACACAGTCACTGAAACGGTTCCCGATGGCTGCGATGGGCTATATTACCTTCTGCCAAGTACCACGACTAGAAAACAACGCTTATGCGAGGAAATCATCTACGGACGACAGACACAAACCTACTGCGCAAAAACGAGCGACGCCATTTGCATCTGAAAATGCGCAAAACCGTTGGCCCATGCTACCAGACTGCCTGCATGTGCCCGCTGTTTCTGAAAAATAAACGAAAAAAATTGGCCACTCAACCACATACCCAAGACTAAAGTTTGATTAAAGTAATCTACTAATTTAATTCGTGAGAAATAAAATTAAAACTAAGGAAAATAAACGCTTAATTAATTCTTTGTTTTCATTATTTGTCCCCCCCTCACCTAGTAGCGCTTTAATCGTCACGCGGGTGTTGATGTTTGTCGCAATAGGTTTCCGACCACTTTTCGTTCCGACTTTCGCGACCTATTTAGATTGACCTTGCTTGCACCGCAATTCAAGTGTGCACGTGCAGCTATACTTTGCGCCAGAAACTCGCTTCGGAACAAAGCCAAATTAAAGTTGCGGCTTAATTTTTTATGATTACGTGCCAGCAAAAAAAGAGGCATTTGGCAAAAACAAATAAAACTGAAATAAACACGCCGGGTAGCAACCGACGTGTAAAAAGAAAGCAAAACCGATGCGCTGAAGAAGCTAAATGTGCTACTGCCATATGTTCCAATTTGGCAATTGGGACATCTGAAGAAAAAAAGAAAAAGTCAGATTTGATTATTGCTTTATTATTGGTGCATTCGTAAGCACCGTTCAGCACTAGATACCGCTTAGACAACGTGTCGAATAGGTCCCCTCCAGCCGCTACACAGTACTGAGCCCGCTTTACAACATCCTCAGTGGCTTTTTTGATGACGGACAGTGGAATTCTGCTGCAGACATCCGTTATCCTGGCCTTCTGGTCATCTGACGTCTTCGTCTCGGTCACGTAAACACTATCTTTCACATATCCCCATCGAAAGAAATCCACTGGAGAGAGATCATGTGACCTAGCCGGGCAACGGACAGGCCCGTGCCTTCCAATCCATTGTTCGTGGAAAGTCGCACCCAAACAGATTCGTGCGCTGCTGCTGCTGTGTACTGGCACCGCATCTTGCTGGTACCACAAAAGCGGAAGCCGTGACAGGGGAATTTCACTGCAAAATCCATCCATCGTTTCTTTAAGGATTTCGTCCACGTAACGCTGCCCAGTCAGCGTGGGATCGAAGAAGATGGGGCCAACTATACTTCCGGCATAAATTGCGTACCAAACATTAAAATACCACTGGTACTGGTGCCGAGTGTGCTTTACCCAGTGTGGTTTGCCGTCACTCCAGTAGTAAGCATTATGCAGATTTACCTGGCTGTTTCTGCAAAAGTTCCCTTCATCTGTCCAGATTACATTGCGGCGAAAGTTCGGAAATTCATCGCATTTTGTGAGGATCCAGTTCAAGAAATCTAGGCGATTCTGCAAGTACCTCTCTTCTAAGCTTTGGTGCAGGTTAAGGTGGCACGGATGAAAACCAGAGTTATTTAATATCTGCCAAGCTGACGACTTGGAAATTGGTGCCTCGGCGGCCACGTCTCGCACGCTAGCTTGAGGGTTTGCAGCCATAAATGCCAGAACATCCGCACGTAGGCTGTCACTCAAAGATGGAGTCCTCAGCCGCTGTTTCGGGAAAGCGCCGGTTTATCGCAGGGTTTCATAATTTCTTATGATTGTTGATGCATTAGGTCTACCGCCACACTTCCATGAGCGATAAATCTTTGCGGCCTTTCTTGTGTTGCCGTATGCGGCTCCCAAGGCAAGGATCATGTTCGCCTTCTGTTCGTTAGAATAGGGCATGGCGACAAGCACGAAGAAAAACGCACCTTTAAACCAACAGCTGTCATTGCCCGTTTCCAACTAAAACCAAACGCTTCTTGCTGCTTTGGGCACGGCGCACACGGCAGATGAAACACGAATACGGTCACTATTTTTTTTTTTGTTTCTCTCGTGCGTTTATTCCATTCTGCCGAACTCAGAGGGAGCCTGTTCGGGGTCGCTTCTTTACGATGCGGCTGGTAGCGCTGTCACATGGTACTTTTCATATTTTGCGGAGATCGTTTCTCATTCAGAAAAAATGAGTACGCAATTAGTACGTCGCTGCAAATAGCGCACTTCGATGCCCCACGTGGTTGACTACAACTGCCTCATTGACACTTCACTGATTTGAACAGTACTTCTCAAAATAGATATTTAATTACAAACACATAATTAAATGTAATTAACAAAAACAATTACTAGCGGCTAGTCTACTGTACTAGGAACAATATGCAATAGACTTTCTTCAACTAATGCGAGTGGCTTTATTTAAATCTCTTAAATATATATATATATATATATATATATGACAGTAATTCAAAAAGTAAGGACCACTTCGTCTGAAAATAATTAATATTCGTTAGTAAAAGTTTTCATTGGCGGGTTTAGTTTACTACAATCCTACTTCACATTTCTACATAATCACCGTGAACTTCCACGGACTTTTACTACAGCTGCACCCGTTTCTTTAGTAACTCTGCATGGAAGTTCACCGCCTGGGAATCCTTGGCTGTCTGAGTTGGTCGATAAGCATTTTTGGTACCCACCTTGCACACACGTTGTGAAATCTGAGCTTTTCAGTTACAATTGTGTAAATTGTAGTGGGGCCAACAAAATAAAATTTATCAAACGGACCACTAAACGTAAATTGTCGATCTAATTGCAATTCGCTGTCCTTGTTGAACAGTTTTATAGGTCTTGACCTTGGGCCTGCCACTTCGCTCTTCGTCGTGCACACAGCGCGGTCATTTGCGAAGTCTTGGGACTATTTGCTGACCTTTCCTTTACTCATCACTATAGGTTGTTGCGACCAGTCTTTGCAGGCACCGGAGACTCGGGAGGAAGATGCAGAGGCGGCATGAAGAGACTGAAGGGAAACAGCGTCGTCTATTTACATTGTTTACATGGCCAGCATTTCCTTATATGACGAACATTTCGTCTCTACATCATGACGATTTCGTGCTACATGGTGATTTTTGCCGAAAATCAGCCCGCGGGGGCTCATTTTAAAGGGTCTCTTTTCCCCAGATCTCTAGATGGGGAAATTGCTCCAAGTCGGGACGGTCCAATCACGTCACACACAGCACTAATGAGGGTGCCGCCCACACCCGCCCAGTTCAACGTTGTCGACTGGGGCGTGGCCACAGAACTCTGCACCTGTGGCACCAAAACGTTCTTCCTTGCCATGAGAAGGCCGTAGGGCGATGTGTCACACGCTCGGACAGCCGGGCGCAACAAAAGGTCCGCCGCTCAAAAGCACCTCGCCGCTCACTTAGCGGGACTGGTTGTCATCCACGCTGACGCCGCTGTCTCATCAAGCAAGAAGTCGCGACAGGAAACCATTACGTTTGTCGGACTGCATGGCGCCTCGCTTCCTGCCTCAGGAGGACAATTCAAGTGTTTGAACGGCCGTCAGCAGGCAAGCAGCACTACCTTTTCGGCGCAGGGGCGGATCGTAACAAGGTCCATAAACTAGGCACAACACCCCATGAATATAAAAAGCTTATGATTCCTTTGCCTTCAAAAATCGAACTCCAGCTCGCCCTTCACAACAGGCGGGAGCAACGATTCTCGCCTACATTTTCGTCTCCATTCCCCTTCAAGTATGCGACTACTGATCCAGAACAATAACTTCAGTATCCCCTCGAAGAATTAACAGATAACGCTGCACAAATAAATCTTTATTCTAACGTGTAAATGCTTAAATATTACCAACTGGTCCTTACTTTTTGAACCGTCCTCGTATGTATACACACACACATGCAACATTAAAATTTGGGGAGCCCTAAACACACTGACTTAAACAACCACCCCCCTGCCTGCCTGCCTACGCCATTCAGTGATACCTACATTGGGATTGCTGCTAAGCAGTTCTGTCTACTTCGCATTCACAGTTCAATGAATATGACAGAGAGCACATTTAAAACGCTAATGAGTCGCACTTTAACTACTCCCGTTTTGACGTTTTACAGCGAAAGCTGTTATGAGATCACAACAAGAGCCGTTTTTGGAGCCGTACTTGTCCGCCGCCGCCGCCGCCGCCGGTGTCCGTAACCACTATCGCTCGAAGTAAGAAAAAAAACGAGATAAGAAAAAATTTCCAGGATGGAACGAGGTTCGAGCCTGTGTCCTCTGCGTGAGAGCCCAGTATCGTACCTCAGAGTAATGCCGGTGCTTGAAACTACTTTGCAAAAAGACCCTATACAGGCTTCATGTCGGGAAGGAACCGCATTAACATATGTAATGTAGCGTGGTAGAAGAGTAAAATAACAACCAAGTGTCACACAACGCGAATTCTGTAACGAGGCGTCACACAATGCGAAATGCGCGACGAGTGAGTTGTTGAATGTTTCCAACCCATTACAAAGGGCTCTGCCATACTTCTTCACCGTCATTAGCCACAGCATCAACAAAGTGCACATAATACCTTACAGGTGTTTAGCAGATACCACGGTTCTGCGCAGAATGACGAAAAATTGCGTAGTGGCTGCTTCCTTACTTCCCAAAAATTATTACTTATAGCGTAGTGGTTTCCTCGCAAGTGCACCTCTATTGGTTGCCAAGGAAGCCCATAAGGCTCCCACGATCCATTACCTCAGGGTCTCAATATCCCATCTCTCTATCTCTTTCTCACGTTAGCGTATGTTATAAAGCGTGGTGGGAGAGTGAAATAACGACCGGGCGTCACACAGTGCGAATTACGTAACTAGTGGGTTTTAAAGCTTCCAACCCAGTACAAAAGGCTCAGTCATAATTCTTCATCGTCGTCAGCCGTCGCATCAAGAAACTGCACATAATGCCTTACAGATGGTACCTCGCTTCTCCGCAGAATGACGAGTAATGTCGTGGTGGGTGCTTCCCAACTTCACAAAAATTATGATTTGTGGCGTAGTGGGTTCGTTGCTAGTGTAGTTGTATTAGTAGCCACAATAGAGTTTATAACAGGCTCTAGAAATGCCGCTCTTTGAGCTTTCGCTGTGATTATTCTGCGCTTTCCGCGCAGGCCTGGCGTTTTTTTTCATAAACCTGTGTCTATGAAATGTTTTTTTTTTTTTGCTCTCCTATCCCATGTCGGCCAGCTGATAGAACGACAGCAATGCGTTCATCGCATATTCCATTCCAGCATGATCATTTGGCACAACACCATCCCGTTAAGGGGTATTCAAACGGGGGAGAAATCGGCGGGGGACACGGGGGGATTGCGGATCACGTGACCGCGACGTCACGTATTAGTGAGTTGGCGTGACATCCCCGCGACTCCTCGGAGGACACGGGGACGTTTTCCCCGACAGGACAAGCGATCCCCCGGCGGTGGGGGATATGGCAGAATTTCGGGTTCTTGCTCGGCCACATTGTTGCACATGCTCCTGCAGAGAGCGGCAGTGTCCACTCTGCAGCTCGTCGTCAGCAGCTCGTCAAACGGGTGCTGCAAGCCACCAGAGTAGTCCAGTAACACTGGTCTCCCCCTCCGTTCGCCTCGTCCTGTGAGTGGGAGGCATTTGTGGAGACTTCTCCTCGCGAGCTGACGTCACTAGGCTCCGCCTTTATCCCCCGAGCATTTCTCCCCCGTCTGAATACCCCTTTACGTTCCTACAGGTATTTTTAGCGTATCTGTACGTGACAGCAAGAGCCTTCAAAGGCAACCTGCCTCAATCAGCTATAACTCGCGCTTTATAGTTCAGCGATACAGAGCTCTAACTAAACTTTCAACGTCATCATCATCGGTCCTGAGCATTGTATGGCCGATACTCGAGTAATGTCACCTTCGAAGTATCCTAAATATCTGCGACAAAAAGCTGTATTGTCTCCTTTCATTAGCGCTTCTGGAAAGGTGGGGTAGCGCTTTACTGTAAGAGATTTCTAGCTTCACTGAAATCAAAATGATGATATATTGTTCGTAATTCTAACTTCGCTTTTTATTATTTTTTTTCTTCCTCAGGTCTTAATGTATTCTCGGTCGACCTTCGTGTGAAAAATTCTTCCGTACGTGAAGGCCCGAGCGTGGACTGCATTGCAAAGTTTAATCAAACTAGAAGAGGGATGAAAGGCTACGAGCTATATACTCCAGATTGTCAGCAGAAGGTGGAAAACTACCATGACGTATTTTCCTCCGTGCTAAAACAAACGTCTTTTTAGTGAGCTGCGGTGTTTCCTGCTTCGACAGAGATTAAATAATATTCTGCAGACTATCCTTTCCTACTTTTGTTTCAGGCAATAAGTAATCTTTGGCATCACTTGTATAAGCTGTTCTACAATATTGAAATGTCAGTTTTGGGAAACAAGGCCACATCTACAAAAAAATCTGCCAGCCCCATTCTTACCACTGCGACGCCTCAACGATATAGAAAAGGTGGCAAGGGCTAGAAATTAATAATGAGCAACCCTTGGGTATGCGCAGAAAATGTTCGCTGGTGTATTTTTATTTTGCTCCTCCGCGAGAGGGAGCGTGTTGACGCAGGTTGCATGAAAGTCATCATCATCGTTCCTGAGCATTGTATGGCCGATACTCGAGTAATGTCACCTTTGAAGTATCCTTTGCGGATCACGTCAACTTTGTCAAATGGACATATCATCATCATTTGTACAACTTTCTCATCTGTATATATCATCATCAGTGTGTGTCAGCTCGAGCTCGACTCGAATAAAGCGGTTCCTTATAAGTGGTGGAGGTATATATACATATAGTATATATATATATATATATATATATATATATATATATATATATATATATATATATATATATATATATATACACACACACCCTATTGCAATTGCAAAAACCAGCGCCGTTCCAGTACCCCCAGTGTGATGCCAGTACGTTTTTTGGCACTGGATCGCACTGCACACACTGGTATACGCTCGGATTCACTGGGACTCCTCCTGAACACACTGGGAAAGAGCTGGGTCGCACTGGTAGGGGCACTGGCTTTGCCGCTGTGACACTGGCGCTCACTGGGAGGCGTTGGAGACGCTGGAATTTTCACTGGCGTGCGCTGGCACATACTGGATTGAGCCTGCACTGTTTCTGCCAGTGCCGCGCGCTGCTTTCAGATCGTGCGCGGCGGAACGCTTCGGTGTCGTAGAATATCGAATGTTTGATTCGGCGGTAACGATAGATGCTGTCCTAACAGGTCCCAAACATGTGTCACAAGTTCTAGCTTGGCAGAGAAAGACGATGAGATGCGCACTATTTTCATGATGTGCGTGATATGTGAAATCACGGTCACTTTTAATGTTTTCCTTCGAATCTAGAGAAAAGTATGTTAATAACCCAAAGCAGCCAACACTGATCATTTTGCTTTCTAGCACGCTTTTTTTATTCATGCAGTGCCAATAACGTCGTTAATTCTTGCGGAGCACGTAGCAGCAATGAACACACATTTTGTGCATGTCGCGCACATATATCAGTTTTGCATCCGTGATGTGTTGCGGTAATGACTTCATATTTAATGTTTATAAGTCTGGAGGCGTCGGTCTGAACATTCAGAGCAAATCGTTAAATCGCCGTGTAGTTGGCAAGAAGTAAATGAGCTCTGGCTTCGCGACATATCCCAACGGAGACCGGAAAAACAGCCGTCGTTCGATATCGCCATACCGTAAGCGCATCTCGGACAATTCTTGCACTTCCACTTACTTCAGCTATACTTTAAGTAACAGTTAAAAAGATTCCGAGGCCAAAGTGCAGAAACTTCAACCATCGCAACTCATCTGCGCCGAGATGGGTCCTACCCAGTGCGACTCCCAGCGAGCGTTAGGCCTAGCGTACCGGCCGAGACCGTCTATGTGCCACCGGCGCTTCTTGGTTTCATCATCATCATCATCATCAGCCTGTCTACGCCCACTCTCCCATGTTCCGCCAATCAACCCCGTCTTGTGCTTTCTGCTGCCACGTTATACCTACAAACTTCTTAATCTCATCTACCCACCTAATTTTCTCTCTCCCCCTCACGCGTTTGTCATCTCTTGGAATCCAGTCAGTTACCCTTAATGACCACCGGTTATCTTGCCGACGTGCTACGTGTCCGGCCCATATCCATTTCTTTTTCTTAATTTCAACTATGATATCCCTAACCCCCGTTTGTTCCCTGACCCACTCTGCTCTCTTCCTGTCTATTAAGGTTACACCTATCATTTTCCTTTCCATCGCTCGCTGCGTCGTCCTCAATTTAAGTTCTTGGTTTAAGTACACGCAATTCCAACGTGTAATAATTACTTTAAATTATAGTCCCGACACACGTTAACCTAAATGAACCATTTTTTCTTGTGTACGGTGTCCGCACAAGCAGCGATGACCATCGATGCGACGCGCTTTCAGCAATGGACGCAAGCTCACCGAAAGCAGCCGGCCGCACTCGCCGGTACTTCTCTGACTCCTACGTCAGAACACATACCTGTCAACTGGTACGCGTTAGTGAACACACCGGCATCTTTTTTTCAACTAATTGTATTTGTTTTTGCTGAGCGGTTTTACAGTTGTGGGTATCGATAGAACTGCAAATCAGAATACAGGCACGCACGCCCCGCAGTAATATGGTCGCTCGCGCGAGAAAAATACTCAGTATGAATTCATGTAGGCGCCTACATGAATTCATACTCAATACGAATTCATGTAGGCGCCTACATGAATTCATACTCAGTACGACTTCATGTAGGCGCCTGCTTATCGAAAGAGTCATCATAAAGCTTCTGTACATGTAGATTATTACCAAGGACGAGAAACGGCTATTAAAAATCTGCAGTAACAGCCGTCAAACTGTACCCTCCTCCTCGATCCATTTGATATTTTTCGGACTTTAGACAGGAATTCTTAAAGAAACTGGGCGCTCTTCCCATTTTGGGCATTTCATTTGTTGCAGGCAACCCTATGTTTGTGTCTAATAAAGAAGCAAACCTGATTCGGAAAGGAAGATCGCGTCATCCTTATGTACGCGACATCAAAGTATGAAACGAAACGCTATCTTACGCTATTGACTAGCCCTATTACAGCGTCATCGGCACTTTTCGGAGTGGCACAGTGGTAGCGTACTCGGTTGAAGATCGAGAGGTGGTTCCTTCAAATCCTCGTGGTGGAGCTTCTTTTTTCACGTGACTTTTTTTATTGCACTAAAGTTTTCTATATCACGTTCTTTACTAATATATTTATCTAGGGCAGGTAGGCACCGCCGTTTTAACGCTGTAGAGCCGTTTTGCGCTTGAGTACCCAGCGCCTCCCAGTAAAACGCCGCTATATATATATATATATATATATATATATATATATATATATATATATATATATGTGTGTGTGTGTGTGTGTGTGTGTGTGTGTGTGTGTGTGTGTGTGTGTGTGTGTGTGTGTGTGTGTGTGTGTGTGTGTGTGTGTGTGTGTGTGTGTGTGTGTGCAGTGGGGAAGCAAGCAGTCGAAGTGTAGTAAACATGCAGCTTCGTACACCCGTCATGTCTTATCTTCTGCATTACACTAGTCGCCAGGATCTACCGTGCCCTTCGTCATGGCGGCATTCAAGGATGTCGTCAACATCCAGAAGTACACGGAAACACCTCAGGACGTCCCCGTTCAAAAGTTGCTCCGATTCCTCGAGGTGAACAATACGGCCGCTGCACGCACGGTGCGAGACAAGCTGTGGTATTTCTCCCATTGCCTTGAAGGGCTTCCTGATAGTTCCTCTGATGTGTTCGATACTGCCGCATCTTGGAAGAGCTTGACGGAATGCATGAAGCAACGCTTTACAAGCGCCGTCGCGGATTGTTTCCGTCAATTCATTCATTGTCGGCTGAGACCAGGCCAGAACCTCAGGGACTACTACAATGACGATACAGATACTCGTTTTGCGAGACGTATCGCGATACACAAACAATATAACCAAAGAGTATCTGAGATAGTATCGAAGATACATGTATCTTCGATACTGCCCAGCACGGCGGCAGGCAAGCTTCCTCTTTGGTTTGCAGGTCGAGGTTACTTCGCTCCTTCCTAGTAGTTTCCTTATGAGTCCACTAGTAACCGAAAATTTGCAAGAACTCTCCTACCACAAATCTTTTTATGTAGAAACGCGTCGCGCCCCTACTGAAAATTCCTATATATACAGGACCCATACATATGATCTTATTGGATACAGGTCGTATAGGGGATACGGCTTTATAGGTGATACAGGTTTATAGGTGATACAGGTTTATAGGTGATATAGGTTGTATAGGTGATATAGGTCGTATAGGTGATACAGGTAGGTTGATTATATGGGTGTTACAGGTGATATGGGTAACATGGGCCGAATCAGCGATTTGGGTCACAAATGACGTGCAGCAAAGGAACATATTGATAAAGACATGCCAGTTTATGAAGCGTGTAATAAAAGCAAATATATACAGCAATTCAAGCTGTAATGATATCTCGCAGCAGTCTAATTATAAGAATGTAAGAATTCACTGTTGCACTTACATATATACTTGAAGAAAAACGATCAGGCAAGAATATTTGGTAACTGATTATTTATTTAAATCTTTAAGCATCTCCGCAATAAAACGGCACCATACACGCACATGCACAGTGATGCAGATGCTGTGATTTCTTCATTGTGTAAGCTGCAGCGGACCTTCGGTGTTCTGTAAAGTGTTCAAGTCAAAATGGAAAACACAGATCTGTTAACATCTATATTTATTTTTACGAAAACTCCAATAGGGACGAATGCCATCATTTAGTTGGCGTAGCGCCTGTTTCCGAATAACCAGGGCAAGGCCTGCCTGTAAGAAATACAAAAAAAGAGAAAATCTTGTCATAAAATAAAATAGCTAGAAGAGGACGGTTTAATAATGTAAACCACAATAGTTACGTAGTTGCATACTGATACAACATCCAACGCACAATACTTTTTTTTCAGTTTTCATGACTTTCGAGTAGAACGTACGAAGGCAGTGAAAATGATAAACTTACCTTCAAAGATAATCAACAGAGGCGCGTTGTTTGGAGATCCAGCAAATACAGAAAATGTTGATGGCACATCATGGTGACGGTATCTGTCTCTGCAGCTTTGCAGAAGGGAAGCTGCGATGGAGTCTTGCATGTAGGCTGAGGTGTCCATTTTTCCGCAGGAAAGTTGCGATGCTGGGTCTGGTGAACAACCGTTCCGCCGAAACAAACTTCCATGTACGGCCACAATTGCAGCACATGAGCGAAGTATGTTCTTCACTCTTTCGCTGATAGCCTGTGCACATCGCGGTACTCGATGTCCACGAAATCAGAGCAAGAGAGATCGCAAGTGACGAACACGATCCGCACTCGTGACGCTGGTGAGCAATTCTGAAGAAGAAAGTGCGGCGCGGAGGGATACACAACAAGAACTAAAGTGACCGTCAGAAATTTACACTGGTGTAACTGCCAATAAATTCTGCGAAGCTTATTTGTGAACTATCAAGTTTTCATGGCGCAATATTAGCACCCTATAAAATACAAATTGATCTTTTCTCGCGTTATTTTCTTGATCGCAACAGTAGACGGGCCTCCTTGCACCTGTGCAGCGAAAGTTTGCGACATGCGTTCTCAGAATTCTTCCCCCTCATGGTCTCGCCACGTGCAAAGACTACCGCCCGCGACTTACCAGACAGGCGAGTTTCGGAACAATAGGGCGCGCCTTTTCCCCCCACGGGGGAGAGCAGCTTAAAAATGCACGACCGTTGAAAGACGCGTTCGTCGAATCCGCATTCTTTTCGCGTAAGCCGGCTACCACGACGTGTTTTATCCCCATTTTTATCGTACTTCTCATGAATAAATAGTAATAAAATAATAATAATAAAGACACTGCCTGTCAAAGCATTGAATACACATTCCGATAAACATTGAATCAAGGGTATTTTTGCTAATTTTGGAAGGCAGCATTTTAGCGCATCATTGAAGCAAATGCACGTGTCGCACTTGACCGCGACACGATCCGTCTACACAGTTCAGAAACACGTGCGCCGCACAGTCAGTGCCTGAAAGCATATGCTTGCATGCAGTTTTATGTAATACAATGCTGCTCCACTGAGTGCTGTAACTGTATCCTCAAGTTTGGTTTATGCCTAATTCAGGACCCTTATTAACGAACGTGTCTTACAGAAAAATGGAAAAATATGCGTAAGAGAAAACTGCAGCCAATAGTGGTGCTGGCCATATGACACACACACGCACACACGCACGCACGCACGCACACACACACACACACCACGCACACACACACACACACACACAATAAGTTTTGTGAATTCTACCCCAGAAGCTAATGTAGGTGTCAACATCCCTCATTGAGAGCGCTCAATACTAGGTCAATTAAATGTGTAGTGACCGTGGGTCAATTAAAACTTTCTTAATGTATGTCAATTAAAAATAAAATGAGTGAGAGTCAACTGAATATTTCAAACCTAATGTCAATTCAATGTTTATTGAGGGCACTCATTAGAAGCTGCCGTTTAATTGACCAGCTATTGAGTCAAAAAGGCCTCTTTTCGGGGTCATTGACACGCAAAGTGCATTTTTGTAAGGGGTGCGCGTGCAAAAAGATATTGTAAGAGGTGTAGATGAAAGCGGATGATTATGTGCTGCACTGCCACTTGTCAAGATAAAAAAAAGCCAGCTGGTTCGAGAGCTAGATTGAGATGAAAGGGAATTTGAAAGATAACATTGAGAATTAAGTGCTGTCCTGCCACTTATAAAGATAAAAAGGCGAACTATTGATCAGGAAGAGATTGTGAGAGGTTTGAATGAGAGCGGATGAAAGAAAACAACTCCTGTGTTGATCCTATATGCCGCCATATAGGTCCTGGCCGGCCCTATTTGTATCCTATAACCGCCATATGGGTCCTCTGGAGGTCCTATTTGAGTCCTATATACCGCCATATGGGTCCTCTGTAGGTCCTACTTGCGTCCTATATACCGCCATATGGGTCCTGTTTAGGTCCCATTTGGATCCTGTTTGGATCCTATATACCCCCACACGGTCCTATACAATTCCTATATTTAGTCCTGTAAGTCCTGTATAAAACCATACGGATCCTGTATGAAACCATATAGGTTTTTTTCAGTAGGGGCTGCACTGAAAAGACAATTCTCCGCCGCGACACGATAGCTGGACCGACCAGCAATATCATCACTAGAGGCCGGATTTTTAGGCATTAAAAAAGCTTGTTTTAGGCGCCAGAAATTGGCAAGCAAAGCAACGTTTTAGGCTTCCAAAATCGTAAATATACACAATAAATTTTCACATAAATGAGCGTAAGAAGACGTGCGCGACCTGTGTCTACGACAGCAAAACAAGAATGTTATTGCTTACGATGGCATAAAGGCAGCAACACTTGAACACAGCCGTGCAATTGTGCTTTTTCCCGCTCGCGGGTTGCCTCGAGGGTTCAAACCTCTCCCTCCCCCGATACTTCTCCGTTTTGCATATGTATATTGTCATGGGGTCACGACGGTGACGAAGCCAGCAGTCGCCGTGTTCAACATGAAACTCTTTATATGGCCGAGCTTGTGGCCGGTAAACGAAAGCTCAAACTACAGCAATACACCCTGTACACAGATAGCCGCGAACAGGGCGTCGGCTGCCGGTAAACTGAACCGTGGCAAGGCGCGCCGGCATTTTATACATGCGGCATCGAACATTCGAGCCTTTTCTCTGGTGGCCGCGTTAGTTCTAGAATAATCTCAGCTGTTCGTGTTTGCGCGCTCAAGCCTATAAGAATATTCTAACGTAATCTGCAAGGTCCCCACACATTAGGGCGCGGCTTGCGCAAGGCAGCGGCTACGCGTGCAACAGATTTGTTAGATAAAAAAAATAAAAGAACCGCGCGTGGCATTGCCTCTCTCTGAAAAAGCGTCGTCCCGATGCTTCTAACAGAACATGGAAGGGAAAAGTGCATACACAAATAAACTACAATGATAAAGGAAAAGAAGCAGTCCTAAGGTTCCCTAACGCGTATAAAACGGCTTAAGGCGCACGACATTCAGGTCGTGCGCGGTGCCGTTGAGAGTTCATGATGCCGTCCGGGATGACCTCGTAGTCTAGAGTGCCGAGTCGTTGAAGCACCTTGTATGGCCTGAAGTATCGCAGAAGAAGTTTTGTAGCGTTAGCTACACTGGCCGAGGTGGAGCAGCTTCGCGTGGCAGTCCGAGAGCCGTGCTGCGCATGCGCGAGGAGCAGTGACATCACACGGCACAAAGCTAGCGCACCGGAGCCGCCGCCGCGCGCGCCTCGCCGGTCTGCGCATTCCAGGGGAGTGACGTCATAGCCGCGGCAGACGCACTGGCGCCGGCAGGCGCCCAGCTGTCCGCCTCCGTTGCGCAGTGGCCGTCTGACGCTGCGCCGGAGCCGCTTGATAGCACCTCTCATTCTGCGCGTCTGCGCAGACGTATCAGTATAGGTATACATATAGCGGGGAGGAGGAGGAGGAAAAGAAAAACGGAAGGACAGGGAGGTTAGCCAGTTGTCAGACCGGCTGGCTGGCGTTTGCCAGTGTGGTATAGCCATGGAGAAGGAGAGAGAAAGAGAGAGATAAAAGCGAAAGAAAGGCAAGAATATTAACAAGGTTGTACCCGGTTTGCTACCCTACACGGGGGAGGGGGAAGGGAAGAAAAAAGAATAGAGAGAGCAAGGAAGAAAGAGGGAACAAGTAATAAGCGCACACACATCAGTGTTCACCGCAGACACGCACAGACAGTCCCAACCGAGAAATATTTGACATAGGTTCCTCTGCGAGAAGTTAAAAAAGGCTTGCAAGGACTGGCTCCAAGGAATCCAAAACTTGCAGAGCGCATTGAGCTAACGGATTTGTCATTCCGTTGAGAGAGTGCGCATCGTGGTCATGAGAGACCTCAACACAGCGAGGACTTGCAGGTTTTTGCCGTGGCAGTCGTCTGTGGACGATCAAGCGCATTGCGGGGCATTCTGCATCGGTTCTTTATGAGTGCGCAGTGGTGGCAGTTAGGGCCACGCGACATCCGCCGCTGCTTTCGAAGCATCTGCGTCTTTTCGGCTCTCCGACTGTGATGCATTGGGTGGTGGTGGTGGCGGCAGTGGTGGTAGCTGTCGCTTAAGAGAAGCCTGACGGTCTGTCGGAGTAGGAGATCGCGGTGTCCGTCCAGATTGGGCAGCAGTGGTCTTAGACCTTCGTTTGCCGACGCGAGCATCGTGTCTGTTTCCCACCACATCAACAGCCTCATTGTGCGTTGAGCCGTCCCGTACCATCTGTTTCATGACGCTCCATTCTTTCTTCAATAATGGACAGTCCCTTGATGAGGCTTCGTGTGATCCATGGCAGTTGGTATATTTCAGGGAAGTTGCTCGGCAGGATTCCGCATTGTGTGGCTCTGCACAGCGGGGGCAAATCGCCACGTTCCTACAAACTCCGCTGACATGACCCATTTTTTTACATTTACGGCACTGGAGTGGTCTTGGTGTAAATGAACGGACCACGTGACGAAAGTGTCCCACCTTCACGTGGGATGGCAATATGTCACCTTTGAAGAAAATCTTTACTCAACGCGAGTTGCCCAGACGTGAGACTCGGACGATGTTGCTATTGTCACTAACTTCCTTGATGAGCATTGGAAGGAGCGCAAATGCTGCTAAGCGGCGCAAAAGAAGCGAAAAGCTTGACAACCCGGAAAGCTAAAAATAGTCAGCTGAACCTTAGCTATCGCTACGATCCTGGCATAGCCGAGCTGAGCCACTGCAAATTCCTAACACGAAAGTGTTTTATGCCGGGGTCCACCAAGGCTCTGCTGACGTATTTCCGTCACGGATAGGACGTTGTAAAATATAAAGACTAACAGTTGGCAAAGAAAAAAAGCAGAAGAGAAACCTCCGTCACTGGGAGTCGACCTTACGACCCCTCGCTCTGCAGCGCGGTGCGCGAAACGATTTGGCCACGGACGGCACCACGCTGACGGCGAGCTATTTATATACACCATTTGCCGGTGGCGGTACACAGAGATCGGTGGTGCATCAGCGTGTTTTCGTTATCACTAGCGAGATGGCGCGAAGGGCTCGAAGAGCACGCTTTAAGGATGGCCACCCTACGCGTGGCGATGAGTGCGTGCCTCTACAGGGCGTGGTCGCTCGTGCGCGCCTTATCTCGTGATGTCGGTACGTCTTGTGCTCTCACCGCGAGCTTGCGTTAGAGCACGAATGTCGCTTCGCTCACTGCAGCGGCCGCTTTTGCAAAAGGAGGGCGCTGCTCACACAGAAATTAATTCACAACTGTGACAGTAAGTTCGCGCTCATCCTGTGTATGTTCGTTCCGTGCGTCCTTCCTGCTTGAGCAGCGCGTTGCAAGTTTCGAGCTGCTTGCCGTTCTTCGCGTGACATTACAATTTGTTGCTGTAGCATTCATTCCTTCGCGCTTGTGGTGAAAGAATGCACAAGAAACGCTCAACTACGTCTGTGAAGACACGCTTCATTTTCGTGTTATACCGATTCCTATGAGAGAGAGATCAGTCACGTTTTTTTCACTAAGTCCACGTCGGCGTATCGGCATCCAGACCCAAACACGGTCACCGGGTTGGTATTTCATGCGGCGTCGTCGAAGGTTATGGTGATGACTGTCGACCGTCTGCTTTCTCTTGATGCGCAAGCGGGCGAGCCGTCGGGTTTTTTCGGCGCTTTGCAAGTAAGCGGCGACGTCGAGGTTGCCTTCGTCGGTGACATTTGGCAGCATTGTGACCACCGTCGTAGCTGGGTTCCTTCCTTAGACCAACTTGTTGGGCGTCATCTTCGTCGTTTCTTGCGCGGATGTGTTGTATGCGATGGTCACCTGCTGAAGGAAGCAATCCCACGTCTTGTGCTCGACGTCGACGTACATGGCCAGCATGTCGGCGATGGTCTTATTGAGACGCTCGGTGAGCCCATTGGTCTGTGGGTGGTAGGCGGTGGTCCAACGGTGGTTTGTCTGGCTGTATCGCATGATCGTCTGAGTTAGGTCAGCAATAAAGGCCGTACCTCTGTCGGTGGTGAGGACCTCTGGGGCGCCATGACGAAGGACGATGTTCTCAACGAAGAACTTGGCTGCCTTGGCGGCACTGCCTTTGGGCAGGGCCCTTGTTTCGGCATAGCGGGTGATGTAGTCAGTAGCTACGTCGATTCATTTATTTCCTGAAGTCGACGTTGGCAATGGCCCCAGTAGGTCCATCCCGATTTGCTGGAATGGTCGGCTAGGAGGTTCGATTGGTTGAAGGAAGCCTGCTGGTCTTGTCGGCGGTGTCTTGCGCCGCTGACAGTCTCGGCATGTCCTTACGTAGCGAGCGACGTCGGTGGTAAGGCGCGGCCAGTAGTACCTTTCCTGTAATCTTGCGAGCGTGCAGGAAACACCTAGGTGTCCAGCCGTCGGATAGTCGTGAGGGCCTGGAGGACTTCTAGTTGTAACGCCCAGGACACCACCAGAAGGTAGTTGGCTCGAAGTGGCGAGAAGTTCTTCTGGAGAACGCCGTTTCGCAAAAAAACAAACGACTCCAGTCCTCGCTTGAATACCTTCGGAACAACGGCTGTCGTGTCCCGAGGTATTCGACAAGGCCTCTTAGTTCCGGGTCGGCTCGCTGTCGTTCAGCGAAGTCGTCTGCGCTTATGGTTCACAAGAAGCAGTCATCATCCTAGTCTTCCTGCGGCGGTGGGTGGACGGGGGCACGAGACAGGCAGTAGGCGTCGGAGTGTTTTTTCCGGGCTTGTAAACGATGGTAATGTCGAATTCTTGAAGTCTTAGGCTCCATCGTGCGAGGGGACCTGAAGGGTCTTTCACGTTTGCTAGCCAACACATGGCGTGGTGGTCACTCAAAACTTTGAAAGGCCTGCCGTAGATGTAGGGGCGAAACTTGAATGTAACCCAGATGATGACAAGGCACTGCCCCGCCACGGTGGACTAGTGTTTATGGCGCTCGACGCTGACCCGAAGGTCGCGGGATCGAATCCCGGCTGCGGCGGCTGCATTTTCGATGCAGGCGAAGATATTTGAGGCCTGTCTACTTAGATTTAGGTGCGCGTTAATGAACCCCAGGTGGCCGAAATTTCCGGCGCCCTCCACTACGGCGTCTCTCATAATCATGTCGTCGTTTTGGTACGTTAAACCCCACAGATAATTATTATTATCGATTGCAAGGCACTCCTTTTCTGTTGTGAAATAGGTGGTTTCCGTCTTGGAGAGCGACCGGCTAGCATAACTGATAACCCTTTCCAGTCGATCAGTCCTCTGTACAATAACGGCGCCGAGCCCTACGCTGCTTCCATTGCTGTGGATTTCCGTATCGGCGTATTTTTCGAAATGTGCGAGTGTCGTACGCGTCTGTATCCGTCGTTTCAGTTCTTCAAATGCTATCAACTTGCGCCGTTTTCCACTTGAATTCCACGTCGCTCTTCGTAAAGTGAGCTAGTGGCTCGGCGATCCGTGAAAATTTCTTGACGAAGCGTCTGTAATAGGCGCACAAGCCGAGAAATCGGCGCACGGCCTTCTTGTCGGTGGCGGGAAGGCAGCGATGGCAGCTGTTTTCCGCGGATTGGGGCGAACTCCAGACTTGCTAATGACGTGGCCTGAAATCATGAGCTCCTAGTACGCGAAGCGGCACTTTTCTGGCTTCAGGGTGAGTCCAGAGGTCTTGATTGCTTGAAGTACAGTTTCAAGGCGCCGGAGCTGCTCGTCGAAGTCTGAGGCAAACACAACGACGTCGTCCAAGTACACGAGGCACGTCTGCCACTTCAAGCCAGCCATCACTGTATGCATAACACGTTGAAAAGTTGCAGGTGCCGAGCAAAGACCAAAGGGCATGACCTTGAACTCGAACAGGCCGTCTGGTGTTATAAAGACAGTCATTTCTCGGTCTCTCTTGTCGACTTCGATCTGCCAGTAGCCGGTGTTGAGGTCCATCGACGAAAAGTTCTTCGCGTTGTGGAGTCGATCCAGGGCGTCGTCTATGCGTAGAAGAGGGTACACGTCTTTCCTCGTGATTCCGTTCACGCGACGATAATCGACGCAGGAACGTAGGGCCCCTTCCTTCTTCCTCACTAACACTACGGGAGACGCCCACGGACTCTTGGACGTCTGGATGATGTCATCGCGTAGCATTTCGTCGACTGGTTTCTTAAAAGCCTCCCGTTCTCGCATCGAAACCTAATAGGGGATCTGATGGAGTGGTCGAGCATTTTCTTCCGTTGTGATACGGTGCTTAGCAAGGGGCGTTTGTCGGACCCACAATGACGACGAGAAACAGTCCTTGTATTCCTTCAGAAGGCATCGGAGTTTTTGCTGTTGGCGAGCGAGAAGGCTTGGGTTTACGTCGAAGGATGGCTCAGGCATTGGAATCGTAGTTGTAGCTTCGTCAAAATGTGAAAAGGCAAACGTGTCGCTGACGATATGGACAATCGTCCATATCGAAGAATTGTCCATATGGACAATCGTCCATATCCAATATCGACAATCGGCTGAAGTTCGTCAGCATCACGCTACTTTTTCATTCAGGCAGCCGACCAATGCCTCTTGCAACGCAAATGTCATGGTCTAGCCGCAAACGCTGATTGCTCTAGATGACACCTTCGATGTCTTCAGCGTATACGGTGCCGACGGGAATTATGACGATGGATCTTGGTGGAATGGTCACTTGATCAACGAACACTTTCAGGGCACGTTGACAGGGGTAATACCTGGCGGTGTCGCTTTGTCTGACGATAGAGTTATCGACTTGGTTCTTAAGTCGATGACGGCGCAGTGATGGTTTAAGAAATCCATGCCAAGTATGACGTCCCTGGAGCAGTGTCGCAAGATTACGAAACTCGCAGGATAAATGCTATTATTGATGGTGACTCTGGCTGTGCATACTCCAGACGGCGCTTTTAGATAGCCTCCAACGGTCCGGATTTCGGGGCCTTCTCAAGCAGTCCTAACATGCTTCAGCTTCGCGGCGAACGGCCAACCTATGACGGAATAGTCGGCTCCAGAATCGACTAGAGCGGTGACGTTGGCTGCAGTGCACGCGTTGCTGCAGCGCGCTGCCGTAAACATTGAGAGGCACCGCTTTGATGCGGGTGAGGATGTACGGTAAATAGAAGTGCCAGTTCGTGATCTTACAAACCGAGTGAAGAACGACGGCGATAAACAATACGCACACCACTCTGCTCGCGATGTACAGGAGCATCAACGTGAGACAAGACAGCGTTATGCACCATCACATAAATACTGAAATTAGACAAAGCATGTTACCTTCCAGAAATTCAGGCTAACACATGCCCACATTTGGGAAGGCTACACCACGTAAATTCGAATGCATATCTAAACCAATGTCCCTGGTGCGGGTCGACACACTCGCGGCTTATAGCAAACACGTATAGCAAACTAATATTCTGGACGAAATAGACAAGTCGATGCAAGGTCAGCAGCTCAGTTGTAACGCTCTGAAAATGGGCATGTATTCGAAAAAGAGTCGTTGATAGTGTCACGGGGTCGTGACGCCCACGAAGGCAGCAGCCAGCGTGTCGAAGATGAAACTTTTATTTGGCCGAACTTCTGGCCGAGAAAAGAAAAGTCAAACTACAGCAATACACACTGCACACTGATAGCGGCGAATAGAGCGTCGGCCGTGGATAAATTGACAAGCGGTGAAGCGTGTCGGCATTTATACATGTGCCGTCGAATATTCCCGCTTTATCGCTGGCTGTCGCGCAAGCTCTAGAATAAGCTCGAGTGTTCGCGTCTTGTGCGCAATCTTAACAAAACGATCTACAATAACCGCGAAGCTTCTCAAACAATGAGGCGCGGTTTGCGCTGAGCATTTCTGACAGTCGTTGTGGGTGAAAACCGAATACAGCAAAAGTGATAATAAGGAACGCACGTGGCAATAGGAAAAGAGCTCTGTGACTTGTGACTATGACTTGCGATATTTTCATACGCTCAATTTCAGGCCGATGCAGTAAACAAGTGGTAAAAACTTCTGATATTTTTGTTACACCTACTGCCACATTAACGAATGAGATCTCAACGCTACGCGGCGATCGGCATCTAAGCGTGTAGTGATGGGTTTCTTCAGTGAGCCTCGTGAATGGAACATTTATCGAAATGCAGCAGTGATTTTTAGGCGACCTTTCAAGAACGAGCGTGCGATATAAGCTCCCACCGGGGTTGAATACAAGTCAACGTACTTTTGCCGACCGATAGGACACGCATTGACGCTTGCGGTTCGAAGTGAGTGCTCTTCGTGAAAAGCCAGTAGTTACAGACCAATAAGTAGGCCACACCTTGAGAAACAAAGAGGGGCAGTCATGCTTTCCAATTAACTATCAATTGTTTTATTTGCAAAAGAATGAAGAGTAACGCTCCTTATCTAAAAAAATGATCTTTTAGCATTCATTGTTCACCTACCCACATCCCCGAGCTTAGCAACGAAACACCTGAGCTGTTAAGCTACCATGGCGGTGGCTCTCTTTTAGAACATTCATCCTCCACTATGAGAGAGCAGAGTTCGATGTGTTGGAAGAATTTTGCTCCAGTAATGATGGAGAGCCTGTCAGAAACGACGAGTGAGCGCACTGCTATGCCCGAGACTCAGATACCAAAAATAGGTAGACGCATCTCCTAGGAAAACCCTAAGCAGGTTCACTGCCTATATAGGGATACTGTACAAGAAGCCATAATATCAAGACAATGATATGGGAAAGCCGGACAAAAAGCCGGAAATGTGGCAAGGTGGCGGAAGAGTAAATGAGCGCCGGCTTGTGTCTTATTTTACGATGGAGTACAAGTTACCGACAGTTTAAATAGCTTCACACCTAAAATTCAAAATTATTCCTGCAACTACCACAGTGGAAGAGCTTGCTGCTCTGCGCGCATCTGTATACCACACGGCCTACAAGAGCCTCCACGCAAGTGAACCACATTCTGCGACTCAAGGGCGCACTTTAAGACTGTCGCTTCTGCCACAAGACTCATGAAAAAAACTTGCAAACGAGACGAGATTATCCCTGTCTAGCTCATATAAAAATGCAGTCATGAATGCAGTCGTGCTCAGGAGGTACTGGTGCTACTGGTAACAACTTCACAGACAAGAAGGCCTCGTTTGCCCAAGACGGAACTCGAGTGGCTACTCTTATGTTCCCACTCTTATGAGGCTGGTAAAGTGAGATGACTATATTTTCTAGCTCTGTTCATTGCTGTTACATATTTTTTGCCTCAAGTTTTCTTGGAAAGTGTCGCTTACATAACTTTGATCCTTGTTTAATGCTGCAACTACCATCAGAAGTCCCGGCTCAAATTCACGAAAGCGCGTTGATTCTGAATCAAAATGACTGACGCATAAAGTGCCACTACTGCGGAACCGAAGAAACCACTGAATGCGTCCCGGGCTATTCTTCGCGGTATGACAATCAGCGCCGCCCCCTCCGGACAGTGACCAAAGGGCTGCGATGGACACAACATACGGAAGCCCAAATTCTTGCACCATTGCATCAAAACCAAACAAGTCTATGTGAAATGAATAAGCACGTGTGGTCACTTGCAGACTTGGTGTGTACCTTGAGGCATGCGTGAAACTATCGCTCTCTTTTCACCCCTTTATTTTTTTCCCAGTGCAGCGTAGAAAAACGCCTGTGAAACCCGAGTAAACAGCGGAGCAGGCAAGGAAGCGCCACCACCTGGCGAACGCAGATTGAGTTCTTTCTTATCGTCTTCTCTCTATCATCTTTATTTCTTTTTTATTTCTTTCTACATCCTCCTCTTCTTTCTTCCTTTCTTTCTTTCTTTCATATTTCGTTCTTTATCTCTTTTTATATTACCCTCTCTCCTCTTTTCTCTTCTCATAACCGCCCCATTACTCCTCCTCACCCTCACTTCTTTATCTGACCCCTTGTCATGCAACACTGCACATAGATATGAATGGTTTGCCATCTCACCTCCTCCTTTTCCTCGTCCTCATCCTTACACCAATCGATAGTGAATGCGATAGCGGAGGCAGCGGCGACGCAGATCACGATAGATAATGACATGGTCGCGTTGTTGTACCCGAAAGCAGCTACTTTATATCGCGTTAATTTAAGCTCCGAAGGCGTCGCACACGAGCGTACCGCTTTGGGCGTGTAGCTCACCCAAGCCACACGCATCAGTGTTGACGTGTTCTTTCAGAACAATGAGCGACGCAACCATTGCTTCGTCTGCCGCTGCTACTATACATGCGGGCAACTTTTCCTGATAATGAAGGGAAACGTACAAGGGCGGAGCTTCTACACATGTACTCCTACGTGAAATACTCCGGTTCGGCGCCCGTTTCGTACCGCTGTGGAGTGTAATGGCTGCGCGGCATCACTGTTGCGTATCATTTGAGTTGTCTGCTAACGACCATTTGTGGGCAAAGTTTGTGGAATGTTTCTGAGGCAATTATACAGAAGAGCCTGCATGAAACGGACGCTAACCTGAAAGCAAAGGTGCCATTTAGTGTTTGACGCACGGAAGACGCGCAACTTTCTCAAACGTGCAAAAACGGGAAATTTCAACGCATAAATTAAAACTAGTTTGGCTAAAGCGTTGTTTGAATACATACAGGTTGTATTTACAGAACACATTAGTGAAACGAGTCAAGATGGCTGACCAACACACTGGTGCACCAGTCCGCTTCTCTGGCTCTTTGTATTCCTTGTCTTGGTCTCTCCGTAATAAGTATCTCCCGTGTGTGTGTTCTATTCTATCTCAAAGAGCTTCGTGTACAAAATGAAGCAGTTTTAAAGACGATAGTCTTTCTTGGGGAACTTAAACGCAGAAATTTCTGTCTGTCTGTCTGTCTGTCTGTCTGTCTGTCTGTCTGTCTGTCTGTCTGTCTGTCTGTCTGTCTGTCTGTCGTTCTGTCTGTCTGTCTGTCTGTCTGTCTGTCGTGTCTGTCTGTCTGTTTGTTTGTTTGTTTGTTTGTTTGTTTGTTTGTTTGTCTGTCACCCGATTCAGCGACCAGCTAAAGTTGAACCA